>NC_141336.1:14243026-14343026 GCF_037954235.1 Aulostomus chinensis | reverse complement strand
ATAAGCCTTCACGCGGTGCAAGTGTTTAAAAGGCTCCTAAGCTGTCAGGATGGCGTTTCATCTGGTAACAACCACTTGTCTGACGATCTGGCTGTAGAGGTACACACACATGGTTTTAGTCAGCAGTGTCTTCCTATGTGGCCTACCGAACACAATGGAAGGGGGAAATGAGGACTCATATTTTTCTGTTCTTCCAGTGAGAATGGAAATCTACCAAAGAAAATTCAAGATGATGGCTCACAACATCATCTGAGATGGTATGGATCCAAAGCATAAAGAACATGTTTCTTCAAATATGCAAAACCAAAAACTGGATACACATGCAATGTCAGCTTGAAGTCTTTTCAGCTTTGGATCCATTCACTAAGTCAAAACAAACTGAAATCATTTCAGAGAAGCATATCTTGGCAGAGGTTTTATATATATATATATATATATATAAAAAAAAGACTCATTTGAAAATGTTACGGGAACTGAGTTCCAGCAGAAGCTGAGTTCCAGCAATTATTCTCAAACACCACTGTCATAACTTTCTTAAAACCTTCTGTGTTCACGATCCGTTTTGACAAATTCAAACGATTACAGCAGCAGTTTCTTACAAGGCAGACACCCGAACCGCTAGAAACAGAACTTTATGGATACACCACTCCTAATGCCATTGTGTCATGCTTGACTGTGCCTTTTTCCTTTTTTAAAAAACAAAACAAAACAATGTTTTGCTCTTTATATGAATATTTTATTTCAAAATTGTTTTGCTTTTTCAATGACCTCTATTTTATGCAACCCAGAAACTCCTAATCAATACCAGGTGTTTTACTTAACTGGAATCATAAGTCTCTGCTATTTATTTATTGCATATTACATGTATTTGAATATGCAAAATTTATAGTTTTTTTTCCCAATAGCATCCATGTTATGTCACTGAATGCATATCAAGACCAGATATTATAACTTTAATGAACACATAAAACACACCTAATAATAATAATAGTTTTCAACCTGAAACGGTGTCCGCTCAAATACTGTGTTGTGACAATAATTTACTACTACTACGTTACAACTTAGATATTTACTCTGGCAAATAATGAGTATGCAATGGGGGCCAACTACTCTCTCCTCACTTGTATAAAACATATTGTGGTCACTTTTAAAGGAAATATTAGTCTCATTATGTTGGAAGAAAAAATACTCAATTGTTTTTCCACATAAAAATCTTTCATTGATTCGCTTAGGAGCACAACAGTGGAATTAGAAATTAGCAAACCTTTTTCTCGGGGGGAACGTAAGATATGCGTTTGTACCTGGGGGAAGAGTTTTTTGTACGTACCCATTCAGGAAGTCGGTCGCATATTGCGCGTTTTGTTGTTGTCTACATGCGTTACTATCTGACGAGACTTTCTCATGCTGAAATAAAAAGATAAAGGTTGGTAATATAATGATATTCGATGTTTGTGTTAGCCACAACATAATGTGTACAAACCGGTGTGATTTATGGGTATAAATTAGCTTAGCTTATCGCGTATATGCGCAGGAAGCTAACTTATCTTTTACGTCATTTAAGAAGCATCATTTCGTACGACGTTATAATTATGTCCTTAGAATGAACATATTCCTCCAAGTTGGACATTTCTGTCATCATAATCTCATCCAAATTTATTTATCATTATAATATGTTTGCTAATTTGCACGATATACACTATACATTTGAGTCGCTTCGAGTTTTAATTATGGGATATTACCTGTTTGTATTGTTGAAAAGTTGGGTTGTTTTATCAAGAACGGGTTGTATAATGTTCTTTTTTAATCACAGTCGTCATTGTAACAAAATTGAGACGACCACCGACATGGAGAAAGAAACCCCCTCTAAAAAGGCAGCAGCGCCGTCTGTGTCCCAGATAAATGCAGAATATGTCACGCAGGTAAGAGGAGTAGATGTGCGGTTAAAGAGTAGGAAGAGTTGTGTTGTGGGCTATTATTATGTACTCTCTATCGTTTCTCTGTGTAAAAATAATCTTGACTCATAAACTGCTTCTCAAATATGAGTGCTGGCACCCTGTGGTCAACTTTGTATTCTAATGCTAGCTTCACAAACTTTTTCTTACAACGACTTAGTTTTTGTTCTTGAACCTATGTGTCCTCTACTCTACGTTAAAGCGATACTATCTGTTTGATTCTCATTGAACCTCTGTAGATTTATGCTGCCTTGTTTACAGGCATTGATTGATATTTGTATTCTTTTTTTCAGTTAGCTAACAAATACTGGGCTCCTCATGCAAAGAATAAACTGCCCTTTGACCCTAAGGTATGGTTTATGTCATAATATGCTTCATATGATGGTTTAACACATTTTGTAACTGAAATTCTTGATATTATACAGTTAAAGTGGTGGCAAAGAACATATATAACCACCTATGACATCAGTAGGATTCGGAAGATTTTGACATTGTTTTCTCTCTGTAGGTGATGGAGGATGTTTATGAAAAGGAGATTCTCAAGTCTAAGTACGTTTTTCTTTGGCTCTCTTGAACGGTTTTGTGTAATCAATTTCACACATATTGATCTCTTGTTATATTACTTACATTTTTTTTCCTTTTGACTCTCAGATTTGCAATCAGAAAAATAATGCTGCTTGAATTCAGGTGGGATATTTTCATTTCTGCTTTTTATTGCCTCTAAATCAAGGGAGGGCAGACCATTTTAATGATATTTCATTTTGTTCATTTTCCTTCTTTTAGTCAGTACCTTGAGAACTACCTTTGGGTGAACTTCACTCCTGAGTTGTCCAGCAATGCTTACCTCATGTCTATTTGCTGCATTGTGAATGAGAAGTTCAGAGAGAACGTTCCGGCTTGGGAGGTAAGAAATATGACACTTAGACGAGACGAAACTTACTCAGAAACGTGCATTCACCACCCTATTACCGTGCAGCAACATCACCTTCACCTTTGTGTATCAGGTGTTCAAAAAGGAGCCCAACCACTTCCCATTCTTCTTCAAATGTGTGATGGAGGCTGTGTTGGCCGGTGAGGACGGCGGTCTCACACTGAAGGAACAAACTGTGCTGCTTGTCTTTCTGGACCACTGCTTCAACAGTCTTGTATGTACAAGTTCAATGAGAAATTAAAACATTTTGGCATTAAATGTATGCTTCTACTAGAACGATAGAAAGGTTTGTTTTTACGTCATTAAGGAGATCAGTGTGAGCAACTTAAAAGGAATGCCTGTATTATTTCTAATGGCCAGCAGGTGGCGTCTCCATTGGTTGCAGTGAATATGAAAAAATGACCCTGTTTCTCACTGGATTATTAAGGTTTTGGTTCCAACCGTCCTCAACACAGATGGTTTTTTATCTTTTCAGTCCCGTTTGGAGTCTAATAGCTGATAAAGCAGAATATCAAAAGAATGAAAAGCATAAAAAGACCTCAGACTAATGAGTGACGTCACACTAGTTCCATCCAATTTGATCATTTTAAACCCATTTTATGTAAAAATCCTGTTTGATATTAGTGCAGCTTTATTACTTTTATTATTTATTATACTATGTATAATTAGATATGACAACTCTTAACATTTTGAAACACTCCATGCCATTACTTCTTAGTTGCATATTATAGCTGTGTCTTGTGACAATTTAATTAAAAGAGAGAGGAGAAATCAAAGTACAGTCTCAAGTTAAAACGGTTAAAATAATCAGAATACTGCTTTTATCAGACCAAGAGCAACTTCTCACTTATTAGGAGTGCCAAATTGCCCATAAGAGATCAGGAAATGAAAGGCACTGCTCAGTCATGTCCACTAGGTGGCAGTAGCAGACCAGGTAGCACAACACAGGTCACAAATCTGGAGTCTCCACAGCTGCATAGCACAGCTAAAGACTGCAGATGTCTCACTTGAAAATCCCCTGTAATAGCCCGCTGCACTTTGATAGTATCCTATAAAGCCCTTTAAATATTTTAGATGCACATTTAGATTATGCGGTGAAGTCTTTCATACACAGCACATTTTGACAATTCTCTCTCTCTCTCTCTCTCTCTCTCTCTCTCTCTCTGGCATCTTGCTTGTAGGAAGTAGATTTGATCAGAGAGCAGGTGCAGCAGCTCATCTCTCTGCCTATGTGGATGTGCCTGATACCAGTAAGATGTTAACATATTACCTTGAATTGTTCTAAATGGATATGTGGAGCCCTTGGGCAAAAAAAAAGAGAGAGAGAGAGAGAGAGAGACATTCTGATGTGTTTCTATCACGTTTTCAGTCCAGACTCCAACACGAGCTGAAGAAAGTTCCAAAGTTGCAGAAGTTCTGGAATCTTATCAAAAAGAAATTTGATCAGATGGATCCTGATGCAGCTGAACAGTAATATTATTATATTCTTTCTGATTTTTTTTGTTTTATGTGTGTTCACATGCTATTTCATATCCTGCAAGTTTTTTTTTTCTGATTTGCTTGTTCTTTGTTTGCTTGTGTTTCTTTTCCTCAGGGCTAAAAAAGAGAGAACCTTTCTCTCAGCTCTCATTAAAAAATTTCACGGAGTCCTCGAGTCAATTCCGCAGTCAGGTAAACAATACAGTAATTGCCCTTGGTATGCATTAAGATTTAAAGATGGGTGACAAATTAACGGAAAACCTACATAAATGACAGTAGGACGATAGGAAATGGAGAGGCTTCCAGATTTCAAGCCAGTTAAACATGTAGGAGAGAATATGGACAGACATGGTTACTCAACAATCATTAGTCAATATATCATTGGGTCTGTTGTCATAAAGTTGTGCTGTCGGAGACATTTTTGTCGAATTTTTTTAGTTTGCACAGTTTTGTAGAGCACATATCTTCACTCCATGGCCGTGTTTTCAGTATGACATCAGTATGACACCATTCTCTGTCGCCGTTATGATTCCCTCCTTGCTTTGTAGATTGTGCAGCTGCCGAAGGAGCATGTGCCCCAGCTGCCGTCGCGCCACTGGCACTGAGTATTATGGTTTAATGCAGGCCGACACAAAGGCCCCCACCCCAACCCTCCCCGCCCCCCGCCCCCACCTGAATGCTAAAAACAGAACACGCATGTTTGTGTGTTTAGGTAGAATTCAAACCTGACAGAGTAGATTATGATCTAGAACCCAGCAGGATCCGCATCACTCTAATGCCTGCTGCATGCTGCAGCTTTACACACACGTACACAAACGTTTAATGAGGGCTGAGGTCCCTGCATGCTGCTTTGCGGGCCGTGCAGGGTCTCGTAGCCAGGACGTGGCTCAGCATGGCACCTTGACGTTGTTGACATGTGTTTGCAGTCGTCATCAGTACTTCTACCCTGCTTGATCTTTTCCAGTGTCCATGTAGTGTTCTTTTTTTTCCCTCCAAATCCATTTGTTTTAAAAAAAACTAGATTACCGGGTCCCCAGGTAGTTTAGCAGTCTCTTGCGTGATCCCCCACCCCCCACCCCCAACGCAGCGATTGCTTGCTAGGTTTTCTGTCTCCTCCAGCTTATGTTGTGCACACAGGATGCGCTGTCTGTGGTTGGGAAGCTGGATGTAGGTGTGTGTCCCGGTCACAGCACTAGCACCCCCCCAGGTTAGTGGGGGGGTGGGGGTCATGTTATCCTTCCATGCTCTGTCCTTCAGGTGAAACTCTTTGGCTGACGGTAGTCCACCGTTCTCCCCGGGCTGGAACAATGACCGAAACAGTTAAGATAAAGGGGGAAGAAAATAGGTTGAAAAAAGACGGAAAACATGCATTCTGATAAACGACTTTTTAACCCCCATTTGTTCCCCTCCCCTTTTCCACAGGACCTGTCACCATGGACAAAGTGCATTATTGCGAGAGATTCATTGAACTCATGATTGATTTGGAGGTAAGTATAAGATTGTTGTGTGTTGTGTGTATAATTCAAAATGATGCCTTTCCCTTGAGAGTGTTCCTTGGAGGAGATTCTATAGAGTCTTCTGCAGACAAAAACAAATTTACAATCTCTCACTCCCTGAGATTAACAATATATAAAACAATATAGACATATATGTTCGGAAATGTTAGCTGTAAAAAAAAAAGTATAGCTCTATTAGTTACAGGATTGTCTTGAAGGAAGTGTTGCAGACATCCATTTGTGTAGAGCGTTAGCCTGTTGTCCTTCACACCACAACTCTGGTCACCAACAGACAGGGGATAGCTGTCCACTCTCAGCTCCGCCCCCTCGTACCCTTGTCGCTTCTGTCTGCGAAGCTATGCAGTCAGACATTAGAGAATGAGAACCTCTGGAAGCAACGGTACAGCAATTGTGACAAGACTGTGTTTAAGTTGGTCACATGATTTAAATAATTAGCCCTGTTTTACATTAAAAAAAATAAATTGTTGATAAAAAAAAGTCTCCTCGGTGAATAGTGGCAGTTTTAAAAGGCTTCATCCTTTGATTAAAATACATTTTCTTCTTTTTTAAGATGAATCTGCAAGTTTATTTGGATTTATTTAGCAAGAATCAATAGAATTGTCCAAATACAAGTGTGATCAGACCATTAGGAAATGTTTGTGGCGGATGTGCAGCTTACTGAGCAGCTGAGAGTTGGACTGAGTACAAACTCCTTTTGTGCATTGTGCATTTTCAGTCTCCTCAGTTAACCTTTCAGCTTTGACAACTTCACAATTATTTTATAAGCCTCTCCAAACTGTCATCCTATCGGTTAATTTAAAAGAAAGCAAAGGCACAGTGTCTCAGGATGTTTACTTCTACTGCCTGGCCAGATCTCCTGTTACTAGCAAGGGAGCTCGATAGATTTCATCTGGCTATCTGCTGACAGGCCGGCCTTGCTGTTCCTGGCAGCGGCTAGTGGCCGGCCAGCTAACAGTCTCTAGAGACATCTCCTGTCCTTCAGCACTATCCTTTTACAAAACCTCCATTGCCTGAAATCCATACTTCCCCTTCTCTGATGACGACCAGAGAATGAAGACAGGCTAAAAGATGCCTGATTTCATGGCGGTGTTGTGCTGCTGTCAGGACAGTGCTGAGATCAAAGATGGCCGTCAGATAAAAAAGGAATCCGTTCGTTCAGTGTTTAGCTATCACTAGCTGCATTCAATGGGGCGGCATGGCTTAGGGGTAGCGTGACAGTCTAGCAACTGAAGGATCGCTGGTTCAATCCCCACTTCCCCCTGTGATCATGTCAAAGTACCTTTGAGCAAGATACTGAGCCCCTAATTGCTTCTGATGGCCGCCGAGTACCCTGGCTCTCGGCCAATGTCAGCTGGGGTAGGCTCCAGCCCCCTCGACCCTTAATGGATAAGCGGTATAGAAAATGGATGGATGGATGGCTGCATCCTCAGCCTTTGAAGGGCTCTTTTCAATGAATAGAATAATCGTTTTGTTGTGTGGTGTTTTGCATTTCAGTATTCCATTTCATATTCTATTTCATAATGTGTGTGTGGGGTTTTTTTTCTGGGTAATTCCTTTCCCAGGATTTTAAAATGTGATAGATTGAGCTCCTTTTTCTTTTTCCTTTTTTTTTTTTCCCTGTGTGCACCAGTCACCCTTTCGCTCCGACTGTCAGTTCATCAACTTGTTCCGTTGATTTATTCCTCACCAAAGCAGCTCGGCGAGCACATTTTGACATGTTGACGCTGTTCTCTCCTTCATCTCATGTTCCTGTGCCATGACAAGTAAATAAATCATGGCTGTACGGAAGTAGCAAAGCCAGTCAGTCCCTTTCGTCACATCTCACCGCCTCTTTTCCAGTTCTACTTTTTTCTATCATGTAGCTCAAAACAACCTTAAGACAAGAAAAGACCACAGATCAATAATGTAGTTGATCATCAAATATACGTCACACATTAACTTTTTCTTCTGCGTTTTTACATTTATAATTGGGTTTTCTGCAAACATAACCATCTATTTCCAGCATTTGTCCAGGAAACGCCATCCTCGCCCTCCGTTTTACCGCCTGTCACATTCCAGATATCATCATGATTTTAATGTCAGGTGCGCTGGCTCCAACTGTACGGTCTACATGTAGTCGATGCAATTAACATGGCGTCATGTGTGTCAAGGCCCTGCTGCCCACCAGACGGTGGTTCAACACAGTGCTGGATAACTCTCACTTAGTGGTCAGCTGTCACCTGTCCAGCCTCACCCACAGAGAGACAGAGGGACACCTCTTCTGTCAGGTAACACAC
The DNA here is from genome assembly GCF_037954235.1 of Aulostomus chinensis. Lineage (NCBI taxonomy): Eukaryota > Metazoa > Chordata > Actinopteri > Syngnathiformes > Aulostomidae > Aulostomus > Aulostomus chinensis. The sequence continues at coordinate 14,334,871 of NC_141336.1, read as the reverse complement.
ACAAGGACCCACGTGTTGATGTTGATAAGAGATCAAAAATAGCCCAGCTGACATTTTCCTATGAATAAGAAATAATTTCCTTTTGTGTAGTTGCTGGACATGCTGAAGTTCTACACAGGTTTTGAGATTAATGACCAGACAGGAAATGCGCTGACAGAGAGAGAGATGACCACGCTGCACTATGACAGAATCACATCCCTGCAGGTAAACGCTGTCCTGTCCAGACCTCCTTTATCTCTTCCTGCTGTTGTTTTTCACTGAATGTCCTTCACTGACATTTTTTGGTCATTGGTTTAATAAATGTTCAGCTCTGTGGCATTTAAGTCGCGTCATATTTTGGCTTATTTTTCACAACTGGCAAGTCAGTCCAAGGCTTTATTTTGTTTCGGTATTTCTTTTGCTCACAGTGTACCTTTACTAAGAAACTAAATGCCTCTGTTGGTGCAGCAGCCATAGCTGGATGTATTACGTGTTTTGGTTGTCCAGCCAGTCTATTATCAGGATTTCGACAAGCAGGAAAACATGAAGGGAAGTTCCCATAATGTGGCACGAATATCCACATGGACTGATTCAAATTTGTAGCTCATAAAAGTGGGCAACTGTTACCTCAAACACATATTTTAGCTCTAAGTCACAAATTGATTTCATGTCTATGAAAAAAAAAAGATTCATACAAATGTCAAATAAAAGCAAATGAACTGATGACTTTTTAGATCCAAAAAGGTCAAACGTAAATTTCAATATAACAATAGAGTATAGCCATTCAGCCGTTCAGGTACACTGATGAAAACTATATCTTGACTTGTTGGAGAAGTGTCTAAACAGAAGGTGGTATTTTTTTTTGTTAGGTGTAATTTCTGAAATGTAATATTTCTTCTGTCATTCTGACGTGAAATGTCAGACTAAATGTCTCTGTATTTTCTGTTTTCACAGAGAGCTGCCTTCGCTCATTTCCCAGAGTTGCACGAGTTTGCTCTGTCCAACGTAGCAGCGGTAGACACTCGAGAATCCTTGACAAAACATTTTGGGCATCTCAGGTAAGTCAAAACATCTGGAATAAATCTTAAAATTAACAATGCACTTGGGAGTTGCAGTGCACAGATGGAGCGTTCGCACGATTGGACGGAGTTTTTTTAATCCTAAAATGCTGAAGCACGTTGTTGCTTTAGCTAACGAGACCTCAGGTGAACTACAAGCACACACACACACTCGCACGCAGACTTCCATATATCTCGGTCCTGTATTCCATTGAGGAATCAGCGCCACTGTTAATGCCTGAATGCTGCTGCTAAATGGAAGCTTGTGAGGCCTTGAACAGGCAGCTGGTACCAGCCAGAGAGCGAGGCACGCCTCATTAATTTAATCGATTTGCAGTGGCTTGAGAATAAACTCTTTGAACAGCTGTGTTTGTCAGATCGTATTAGCAGGCCAAAGAGCCAAAAGGCACCCTTGCTTTGATAAACCGGCCTGTGTCTGGCATTTGCTATCACAGAGACAATTCAAAGTTGTTTATCCAAACTTTTAGAGGGTCTTTAAGTTATTATAATTGTCTGTACTGTAAGTCATGTCTTTATGTACTATAATTGTTCTGAGTTGCTATGTTGGCACAACACAGAATTCCTATTTGCCATCCATGTGTCTGTATCCATCAGTGCCTTGTTCAGTAGAGGATTATTAACATTAAACACTCCGGATTCTTTGTGTCAGGCAGAGGGGTTGTGAGCTGAATCAGGTTCAGACTTTGCTCAACCATTTCGTGTATTTCTACAAGTACTTTTCCTCGACTTTTTTCCAGCCTTTTGGATACAGCAGGAAGGAAAGGCATTGTTCCCTGCTCCCCTAGCTGTCACCCAAAGCAGCTCCTGGGTAACTCCAAATATGCTGATCAGATTTAACAAGGCAATTTTCATCCAAACAACTCATGCTAATGCTTCTTCATTCCAGCAGCACAGCCCCACTGGCTAAGCTCTCAGTCACCCGCCGCTCTGAATTTATCTACTAAGTCCCCTAAACACACAAATGAAGTATTATTGCAAAGCCTTTGCCTTCACATATACACACCTATCTCTCTCTCTCTCTCTCTCACTGCCCCCCCCCCCACACACACACACACAGACGCACACAGATAGACACCTCCGTCAGTTGCTTAAAACAGGGTGTGAGTGTCATTTCAGGCCACAAAGAGTGTGTGATCAAAGAGAGTGTGTCGCTTTCTGAATTCCAAGCAAAAATTCTCACCGTTCCTCTGGAAATATGAAAATGAGTGCAAACATTTCTGTGGTTTAATTCAGTTTTCTCCTCTGATTTGAAAGGATTTTTATTGATTCTCCAAACTAAAAATTGATAAACCCCAATGTGAATGTCAGGGCTGCCATACAGTCTATTTGTATAAACTTTATTTAAACAGGAAGTCACACTGAGGTCAAGATGTCATTTGTAAATGAGACCCAATTACAGAGATAGAGATGAATACAATATTAGAAACTAATTGCAATGAAAATGATTTTGAAAAGCCGTTTAGACAGACAACATGACATTGTTGCTGTTTACATTATGATAGTTGCAACATACATCGAAAAAAAATCAAATAGCAGATTGTGGCTTAATGTATTTGATAATAAAGTATGTTCAATCGCCATGGAATTACTTACAAAATTCAATTAATAAAATTGCCGGTGGCCAGCACAGACAAACTTGCTGTGGTCAAGACAACCCTTCAGGCTGGAGTGTAAATCCTGCAGACCAGTTGTAGTACCTACCAGTGGCTCAGCTGTCAGTCATGACCTGGTCCAGTCATCTCCATTACTCAGAGTGAGTTGTTGTGAAGCTGTTGCTAAGGGTCATCCACTTGGCCACCAAACTGCAGCGTTGGCAAAATTACCACCTCATTGCCCAAACGTGGTATCACAAGTAGAAGAATACACACACGGGTACACTCTCAGTACCACGTGTAGCTGTCCAGGCCTGTCACTGTGTGTCCAGTCCCGTCCTTCCTTGTGTACCAGACCCGGCCCGTGTCACAGTTTGTCATATCTGGATGCAGAAAGCCACGCCTCAGCTTTCTGAGTGGGAGAAGTGCTTTGATTTTCATAATCCTGTCACATCAATGTCCCCCGGCCCCTTAACTCACACATGCTGACAGGGCAGGAGTGCAGTGTCAAAGCAAACAGAATAATTGCTTCGTGCCGCAGTGCTAATAAGCACAACGAATTAGATAAAGCTGTGTATCTTCACACATATTGTGCTATCACTGTTTGAAAAATCCTTAGAAGGGGGAGGTGGTTTCCCCAAACCAGAGTGGAACAATGAATCATTTCTGTTTGTAAAATTCCTCTCCAAAGTAATCATATGCTGCCATAGTATGTGTTTGATCATTCTGACATGGAATGACATCAGTTTGCATTCGTGCTAATTTTAATCATTGTTTTTGCATTGAAATTAGATGCCGGAATCAGCTGACAGTGCAATTTTCAGAAACACATTTTCTCACTGTAACCTTAGTTGGGCACTCGTGTTTAAAAAAAAAAAAAAATATATATATATATATTTTGTTAAATAGCTACATGATACGCTGTCAGTCAACAACACAACCAGCGATCCGAAAAAAGTGATTAATTAAATTAAATTAATTTGATTTAAAAAAAAGGAGAAAAGGATTTTACTCATGAGTTGAAGACTTCGTAAAACACCAATACACCAAGATTCTCAGGTTAATGTGAGGATAAACAAATCAGTGAAATAGTGCAGGTATACCCATAGAGGCAAAATATTAACATTATAAAATGTTCTTATCATGCTGAGGGTTTGCAACAATATGGTACAGCCCGAGCAGTAACTTAGTGCTCCTATTATTTATCTTTCTTTGCAGTCCCAATACACTCCATCGGGTGGCCTCTTACCTGTGTCTGTTGCCCGACTTGCCTAATGGGCAGGACACCACCCACGAGAAGAAGGTTCTACTTGAGCTCCTGGTAAGTGCAGTTTCCATTCATCTGTCCATGCGGGAGTCAGAGATGCTAACAGTTGGTCACGGACGTCTATTATTTTTAACTTAGCATGTAGTTATGTCAAGAAAAGCACCATGTTGTCATGCAAGGCTTCACGTTAGGATGCAAAGGATGATCGAAAAAAACAACTGTTATATGCAATAGCCGGTCATATTTTTACTATTTTGTGCAAAAAAAAAAAAAAAAAAGTAATTTTCTGTACATCAAATATGAAACTATATTTCACGCCTCAGCCTTTTAAAAAGACTTAGATTAGAGTGATTTATTGAAATGAGTGTGAGGGCCTGTGCTAATGTAGCAGTATGAAAAATCTATAATTGATAATGTTGCATCTCCACAAACAAGGTGGTGAAAGTGATACTCCAGCACACTGAGTGGATAGTCAGTGCCATGGCATAATAGGTTTTTGTGATTCTCATTTTAAAGTAATTAATTTAAGCCCTTGACCTTGGAATACATACAGTATCTCCTCATACCGGCCCGTCCCTCTTGAATTTGCCTCCTAATCCAATTACTGCTTTATGTAGGCATTTGTGAGACGTAGGTTAAATTGAAGACGGCGCTGATGAGAGGAGTCTTTCTTTTTTTATTATTATTAATTTTATAGCATCTCATAAAAGGCTGGGGTGAGTTTAACTGTGCTCTCCCTTCCTTTGCCTCTCCCAATTTTTCCTTTTTAAAACCCCTCCAGGAATCTGCTTCTCCCCCCCACCCCACCCCACCGCGTACACTCACATTTATGCTGTAGCCCTCTTCATCAAAGTGGGTGTTTCAAGGCTGTCCGCTGGTTCTTCATAATTACCCACTCAGACCTTCCCCAGGTCCTCTCTGAGAAGCGTTACAGAAGAGCTGCTTCATAATCATCTGATTAGATTGTTGCAGCAGACAACGTCAGGGGACTCATTTGTGTCCGCTTAAGGTTGCCCCCAACAACCAGCATCTTTGATAGGGTGGTTTGGGGTCACAGGACAAGAACTGCAGTCACGAACGTTGCACCGAACACGCTCATCTGTGTGGGAGGTGGAGCCTTTCTCTGATGCGTTGGTTTAGTCTGTTCACTTCCACTCGTGGAACAGACGAGCTTCTTTGTCTGCAGCAAAATCTCTTCTACAGATGTGAGAAAACCTCTTTTTTTTTCTAATTAAAATAACCCCCAAAGTTATTTGAATTATTTACATCTCATGGGGTTTTCAACAAAGATGAGAATAATGATGTGAAAATTTAGATTCACACGAACATTGTGAAACATATCACAACCTCAGTATCACTCAAAGTAATTGTAATATTGGTATTTAAACCAAAACCACGCAGCTCAAACTTGCAGTATGGGTGAAGTGAGGCGAGATTGTGGCGGCATGGGTCAGAAGGCAGATCGAAGGGGTACTGGTTCCCTCCTGCGGTTCACCAGGGTCGATGTTAAAGTGTCCTTGAGCCACGCACGGAAGCTCTTGTCGTTCCTGATAAGCTGGGTGGAATTTCCTTGACTGGATTTCGTAGAAATTCCTTACTCAAGCGATTCAATTTGATGTTTATCCCTGTTTCTCTGTCTTTTTCCTGTCTATCAATCTCCTCCCCTCTGTTTTTACACACACACACACACAAACCCAAACACACAGGTGTCCCGTCATGAGCGCAGAATCTCTCAGATTGAGCAACTTAACCTGATGCCCCTTTATCCAACCGAGAAGATAATCTGGGATGAGAACATCGTCCCTACAGAGTACTACTCAGGAGAAGGTGTGTTGGTATAAATGCTGGTGGGAATCGGGATTGTCTTGCTGTGTGAAAGTTAGTCTCCTCTAAGGATGCGTGCCCAATACCTTGTAACTCATAATCACACACCCACACACCATCTATTCGTATCTTCCCTTAATATACGGCCATTTTTATCTCACACTAAATTGGCATCACTCCCTCTGGGAATCCTCTTTAGTTGGCAAGGACATCCCTCTGTTTCAAGTTGGCCAGAATACAAAATTTTGGTCATTTAACCCCCCCCCCCTTTTTTTTTATAGCTGTTTAAAAGAATTTTTCTACAATTCTACAATTTCATTTAGCAGACGCTTTTGTCCAAAGCGACGTACAACACAAGCAAGAACTCAGACTTTTCATTTCCATTGACCCGCTGTAATTGTCATACATTGATTATTCTGTTTGCTATTTATAATCTCTATTAATTTTATTCATACTAGCCCTTTTAAGATGTTTATCTAGTTATATTAATCTGATGGAGGCCGTGAAACAGTAGCAGTATGTTTGTCGAAAGCTGATAGCAATACAAAAAGGTCTCATTAAATGCAAACAACAATGGAAGCAAGGGAATGGTATTTTTGCTGGAAATGCTGATCCAGAAGCCCTGCCTGTTTATCTTTGCAGGCTGTCTAGCGCTCCCTAAGCTCAATCTCCAGTTCTTGACCCTCCACGACTACCTGCTGAGGAACTTTAACCTCTTTCGTCTTGAGTCTACCTATGAGATTAGACAGGATATAGAGGATGTCGTGTGGCGGATGAAACCATGGTACGGTGATGTTTTGTTTTGTTTTGTTTTGTTTTTTCTTTTCTTTTACTCGATACCGTCTTTGAAAACATTACTGTCTTTTGTACCATTGCTGCAGCACTTTTTTTGTTTTTTCTTTTCATGACGGAAGCTCCTTATCCTCTGTCTGCCTCTCACAGCCCATTGATAATATTTTATTAAAAGACTTGTGACATTTGGAAACCCATTGCTTAACATAATAAGTGCTCCCATTATGTCAAGCGATGTAGCAACTTGCTTGTTTGTTCTTGCAAAAAGTAAATAAGTAAGCAACGGTGGCATGTGCTGTCCTGATTCCAACTGATTTCAGTCTTGACAGGCGCCCAGAGCGCTTGTCTAACTTCTTATCCTGTCTGTCCTTCCTCACAGGCAGTCTGAGTACGGCGGGGTGGTGTTCGGGGGCTGGGCCAGGATGGCTCAGACCATCACCTCTTTTTCCATCGTAGAGGTGGCCAAGCCCAACATCGGAGAGAGCTGGCCCGCTCGCGTCCGCGCCGACGTCACCATTAACCTCAATATAAAAGATCATATCAAGAATGAGTGGGAAGGTAATGTATCTGAGCTTTGCGAATAAATCGGTTGTATCTGATAATAATCGGTTGTGGTGCCGCCTGTTGTTGAAAATGTATCAAAAGTTTACACCCAGATAATAAGATGACCCCATTTTTTTTCAGATGTATTTCCAAGAAGAAGGAAAAAAAACACTATTTGGAACAAAACTTGTCACGTTTGTCTATTATTTGATGTCGCCTGTGTCCATTTTGTTTTTGTTCAATCATTGTTCATCATTGTTTTTCCAGTTTCTTTTTTTTCCCGGGACATCTTAAGGCGTTTTAATTGTCTGTCTCAGATGTGTCAGACGGAACAAATGCTCTTGCATGTCTCTCTTGTGATTTGAAGCTTATTTACATCCGATTTCAGTGTAAACTGCAGGAGTTGTGTATTTTGTCGCACAACTGAAGTGAATGCTGACATTCTCCTTTTTCTAACCTCTCTCAGGTCTTATCTTACCACTCAGTTCCTTCCCACTGGGCCCTGACATATGACCCTTTCCTGCCTTGTGTCTCTGTGAAGACATGCTATCACTATGTAGCCCCAACTTCCAAGTGATGTTTGATTCTCTTCGTCTTTTTATGAATCCCTCTCTCCTGCTTCATGTTTGTTTTCATCCTTACCCCTCTGAGGTCGATGGGGATGCTGAATAATGTTAACACGAGGTTGTCAGCCTTCAACATAGATATCACAAAGAAACCAGCTTGTCCTAAGAGAGATAGGATGTGTTCCCAAGCCAGTGTTTGTCAATCATGTGCTGCACAAACACATTCACAGAAAAACAGATCAGGTATTTAAGTCCAGACGAATACGATGAAATGAAGGGCTGCCCGCTCAATTTAAGAAAAGAAGTAATCCTGATGAATCTCAATTAATGTCCGCACTTACCATCCTCTTCCCTTGCATACAGATCTTTTATGCCCCTTATTATATTCTTGTAATTCAGTGAAGGAATAAAGTATTACTTCCTTTCCTCCACCAGCACCATTCCCAATCGTATAATTAGAGATTCATGTTTTAAAGATCAGGCACATGCTGACAGCGCGCTTTCTCTCCTGTCTCCAAACTCCACTATGTTACTGATCTGTCTCACCAATACTCCTTTGCCACCTTTCTTTCTATCTTTGTCCTTTTCTCTCTCACTATCTTTTTCAGTCCGTCTTCTCTCCTCTGTCTGCTTCTACAAAGCCTTTCTCTCCATTTCTCTAACCCCTTCTCTCCATCCTCCCTCTGCAGGGCTGCGTAAGCACGACGTTTGCTTTCTGATCACGGTGCGGCCCAACCTGCCCTATGGCACACGCTTTGACCGGCGCCAACCCTTTCTGGAGCAGACTGGCCTAGTGTACGTGAGAGGCTGCGAGGTGCAGGGCATGCTGGATGATCAGGGACGCGTCATTGAGGAAGGTAGGCTCATATGTGATTCTGCCCACACGCACGCACACACACACACACACACACACACACATGCGACATATTACATCCATCCTCCATCAGACCTTCTTTTTCCAATCTTCCCTCCCAACTGATCTGTCAGACTAGGGCACACTGCTGTTGTCATGGTGACATGCACAGGAAGACCTGACCTGTTCCCATTAACATTATATTAACCTGAGTTCAACGACAACGACACCTTAGAGCTGCACTCTTGTAGTCTTCTCTATTCATTGGCTTTAACCACCATGCTGCATTAGATAGAGCCGGATTTGCCCCTCACTTTGTTTTTCCCATGGATATCTCCTACAGAAAGCTGTAAAATGAGTATACAGTATCACAGTTTCCTCTATTTACCATTTAATGCTGTTCTCCACAGCCCAAAGCAGTCCCTCTGAGTGCTTGGTTCACCTAACTTAGCCTCCAGTCCAGCGATTTTTGTTTATATTTAGCATTTTCCCCTTTCGGAACATGTGTCCTATCCTCTCTCATTTGTTGTGGTTTAATGGGGGGGATCACGTCCTCCTAGGGAACATGCCCTTCCATTTTCGACTTGATTAAACTTTCAGAGAACTGGAGAGGAGGAAGTGGTAGTCTAAATGGGTGATGTGGGGCATTTTTTTGGACACTAATGATTGACTCATATGCAATATGGCACTAGAATATTTGCGGAAAATATGAAGCTACAGGACAGGTGAAGGCATGCAACACCTTTTGTATTGATTAAATACCTAGCTTTTAATAACTGACAGGTTAATACAATGATGTACATACACACACACACACACACACACACACACACGGTTAAGTGCATCCACACCTTGGCCCAGCTGTCCAAATTGTTATCCCATGGTGTTGGTGGTGTAGCTTACACTTCTCTAGGATGTCACCACACTCATTTTAGTAAGGGGGATTTGATGATCCCACATAGCTATACACATGCGCACACAGACATGCGTATATACACACACACACACACACTAGAGGTCACCAGGATTGAGTTTCAATCTCCTCTTGGTTTGCGCCACACAAGAATGTCTTTAGACATCTATCACCACTGAGACTTCCTGTACGTATAAACCTAAAGCTCCCTGTCTGGCAGTCTATTCCTGCTCTAGCACTTCATTTAGCAAGATAAGCCAAGATGAGCTCTTTTGAAAGTGTTTTTTTTTTTTTTTAAAGGATTACATTGCAATTATTTTTGCAATCACATTTTATCGCATACAATTATCAATTTATTACCAAGGGTCATTATCACTTCTTTATTCTCCCCTCTATCATTGTCTAGGACCCGATCCAAAACCTAAGCTACGAGGAGACTCAAGAACCTTCCGCGTATGGCTGGACCCCAACCAGTATCAGCAGGACATGACCAGCAGCATTCAGACCGGCACCGAGGACCCTTATGAGACTTTCAACATCATCATGAGACGCAAACCAAAGGAGAATAACTTCAAGGTTTGAATGACAGTCCGAAGCACATACCGTCATAATATTAAAGTGTTTTATCTTTGGGCCTTGAGCTCTGGTCCTACCACCATCCACCTCTCAGTAATCTATTGCACACATTACACTCACTTGGGTGTTTGAGCTGTAAGGTTGGGGCCAGGGCAAGTCTGAGATTACCACCCACTCAAGGCCCTCACTTTGATCCCAATAAGAGCCACTTCTCACTGCACGCCAATGTGATAGCCCTCTCTCACTTTTAGGAATCCCTTGAGGGTGTAGACCGACATTGCTCTCTGTAGGAAAGCAAAAATTCTGTATGTTATTTGTGTAATGTAAGAGGGTCTAAACCTTCCTATAAATGGAATGTCTGTTAAGGGTTACGCAAAGGTGTTTATCCTGACATTTTCACATTTATTGATGTTTTTTCTCGAGGTCAGAATGAGGTTAACCATATAAGTATGTGAAACTTTTGTTTAAAAAGCCCCTCCCTCTGATATTTTGCTTCAAGTTACTTTTAAGAACTTTGTCAAATCTGCTATTTCTAATCCAGCACATCCATTTCTGCCTTCACAGCCAGAGGAATGACAGTTGTTTTTGAAGTTGTGTTTTTGTATTTTTTCCCCCCTCCTCATGTATATGATGAGCATAGGAACTAATGGGTATTCAAGAAACATACTTCCTCATCCTTGATGTCTGACGCAGATGAAAGTAAACACGTTTCCTACCCAATGTTTGATGCACAGGGTATCAGACAGTTTGCAGCTCATTAAAACATAATTGACAGACGTACAAATATCCCGCTGTCCCATCAGCCCACAACATCGCTATTCTTATCCAACTAAACCCCCTCTTGTGGGACGCAGCTTACTATTCTCTTGTCTTTCATTCCTCATTCCGTTAGATTTTTTTTTTTTCCTATTACATCGCTATCTTTATTTTCACATTTGTCTCTATGTTCCAGGCGGTGCTTGAGACCATCAGAAACCTGATGAATACAGAGTGTGTTGTCCCCGACTGGCTTCATGACATCATCCTTGGCTATGGCGATCCAGGCAGTGCTCACTATTCCAAAATGCCTAATCAGATCTCCACATTGGACTTCAATGACACCTTTCTGTCCCTGGACCATCTACGTTCCTGCTTCCCTGGCTACACCATAACGGTCATGGAGGAGAATTCTGAACTACAAGTCCCACCTTTCAGGTGAAAGTCATACATTCAACAAAAAAATTTGCATGTGTGCTCATATTCATGCATTATTTCCATTTGTAATATCTGAGACGGGGCGGCGCAGTGGTCAGCACTGTTGCCTCACAGTGAGAAGGTTGTGGTTTTGAGCCCCGGCTCCACAGGATCTTTCTGTGTGAGTCTGCATGTTCTCCCTGTTCCTGTGTGGGTTCTCTCTGGTACTCCAGCTTCCTCCCACAGTCCAAAGACATCAAGAGGGGACAAGGCTGATTGATACTCTAAATTGACCGTAGGTGTGACTGTGAGTGTGAATGGTTGTCTGTCTCTATGTGTTGGCCCTGTGATGGACTGGTGACCCATCCAGGGTGAACCCAGCCTCTCGTCCAAAAGCTGCTGGGTTACCCTAAACAGGATAAGTGGTTGAAAATGGATGGATGGGTGGATATTTGAGACTCGACACATTTCTAATAATCCCTTTGGTCTTCGCTTTACTAGAATCAAGTTTCCTGTCTCAAACAAAACAAACAAGGGAAAGAAAAGGAAGGCCGATGAAGACACGGAGGACAAGGAGGAAGACATGACCTTAATCATTGAGCCCTATGTCACCCCCAACCGTGGGCCATATCCCTACAACCAACCCAAACGGTGAGAGATCACATTTGGGTGTCAGGCTCCAGATAGAGTCTGGGGTCCAGTGCATGTGCAACCTTGATCTCTGTCAGAAGTCGACATACTTTCCTCTGTTTTTGGCCCGTCCATGACCCACATATTCTCTTTTAAAATGTCTGAAATCCTCAACTTCTAGTTAAAGCAACTTTTTACTCAAAAATTGGACAGAAATGAAGCCAGATGTTCTTTACACAGCCACAGCAATGCTTTTTCTTGTTATTCTGCACTGTCATGTTGGTGTATTGTGGTTGTTTGTACGCCTAAGTTGATGGATTTTTATGCAACAATTTTCCGCTTAATAGTAAAACCATATAATAATAATTGACATTCATAAAAATATGAGATTCAGCTGATAGTTTTTATCATTTACACTTTCACTTTGATATTTAAATCTCGAAAGAAACAACATGTACAAGGCGGAGCTCTGACCCAAGAAGATTTTTCAGGATGATCTGAAAAAACATATATCACAACATCACTGTGGGCGTCTCTTTTAAGAAATATATCATCACTTGAACAAAAATATATTTACGCTATCAAGGCCTAGTCAGTATTGCAGACTAATAACTCAGTTATTAAAACCAGCAATGTAAATGTTGTGTCTGTTCACAGGAATACGATTCAGTTCACTCCCACTCAGATCGAAGCCATCCGAGCAGGGATGCAGCCTGGCCTCACCATGGTAAGACTGACGGAAGGCAACCAAAGGAAGTAGTTGTAGTTGTAATAGGGTGTAGCGTGAGAAGAGGAGGGGGCAGCTGAAATCTCAAGTCTCCATTCACCTGTCATACTCAACATTCATGGGTTCTTTCTACTTCTTTAAGTTGTAATTGTTTGTGATGTGATCAACTGTGGAGAAAAATGAAGAGACTGAAGATTCCATGAAACCCTCTGTGTAATGACGGCTCTGTCAATAAAAGAGTCAAACGCATGTAAGGTAGCATAAGGCAACAGACACAGCCAGTACAGTGCAGATAGCCATATCATTCCAGCATGCCATTGATGTTCTTTGTTGTTAAAAAAGGTGTCACACACGGTGTTTTGAAAAATCTGCCATGCCAAAGTGATGACTGGAAGTTGAGCGATGGGTTCCGAGTTATTTGTTGCACAGCTACCCGGGATAAATATGGCATGAAGGATATCAGCAGTCATAAAACAGCTCTGCATGTATGCCTTGTTCTTCTCCTCACCCCTTCTAACCTTCCTTCTTGGCATATGCCACAGTCGTCACTAACCATAATAATACACACACACACACACAAAACACCTCCCAGTTGGCTTGGCTTGGCTTTCATGTCGGAAACCAAGGAGCTGATTATATCCTGAGTTATTCAAGACTGTCTAATTGTGCTTTCTATTTTTAGCTGGAATTACTTACCTGAGATACCCAGGCTCGGACCAACCTGTTTCATAAATATTCATTTCATAAATTAGATGCGTTAAATCCAGGGCTTATTATCATGGTAACATGTTTACAGTGATGATGAAGTGCTAATAAAACCCCAAAACAAGTACAAAGAGGGACGCTGTTGCTTCCGATGACTTTCCTCTCCATACTTTTATTTTTTAATCGATGGAACTGACTTTGCATTCCGGGCAACACCACAGTCCACATGTATTGGATCTGGCAGGGACACAAATCAATCCCTTTCGGACACGCCCATGCTTACCTTCGAATGTTTATCATCTCTTGTATTTTCCTGTTAAAACTGATCATTTCTCTCCTCCACCCTGTCACCAGGTTGTTGGACCACCAGGTACCGGAAAGACAGACGTTGCCGTTCAGATCATTTCAAACCTCTATCACAACTTCCCAGAGCAGAGGACCCTTATAGTCACACACTCCAACCAGGTTAATCCATCACAAACACTCAGCAAATATACACACAAAATTAGCTTAACACATCGCTGATCTGTGAACATTTTCTCTTAACACCCAGCACAGAAACCCCTGAAGTTGTTTAGAGAATTTACAGCTTGTGCTCAGATCTGCCCATTAATCAGACGCTAGCTATATTCATACCAGGGAGGAAAAATTAAAATCTAAGCTCCCTTGTGCCTCAGTCTTTCCTCAGTATTTAATCATTAAGTAATCTGCTGTTGTTTTACACCGGTGGAAGCTCGCCAGCAGAAGCTTTAGGCACCAAAGCATAGGTGGATGTAATTATGAAAAACCTTTGATCAAGTGTAACAGTCTCCCATTTCATTTTTATTTCTTTAACGTAACTAAATACCTTTTCCATTTATCATATTTTGGACAGCATAGATTTGCAGCGTGGCCCTAGCCATAGAATTTTCTTTCTTGTGGAATAAATCCATTTTGTCAAGGCTTTATAACATAAACCCTCAAATCGAAGACAGAATGGTCCATGTGCCATTATGTTTACATGTTACCATGGTTGATTCTGCTACAGGCTCTGAACCAGCTGTTTGAAAAGATCATGGCTCTGGACATTGATGAGCGCCACCTCCTGCGTCTTGGCCATGGAGAAGAGGAGCTGGAGACTGAGAAGGACTTTAGCAGGTGAGGACAGACGGGGACATGGTACATGCACATATGAATGCACCTAAACAAACAGAGGGAGTCATTCGACTTTAAATAAACGTCCCAGACCTACAGCGCAGAGGCAGCACTTACAGTCGTAAAACCAAGAACACTGAGAAACACCCACGCATGCATAAAAGCAACCCATCGACTCACACCCCTGATTAGTCTGGAGCCAACACAGTGACAGGATACTTGATACGGTCAGATGTCAGACCATAGACCGGGTTGATCCTCATTAGACATTGTTGGCCTCTCCATCAGTGTGAGAGATCTCTCCCCACTGCTCTGCTCCCAGCAGCAGTTCATGTCTGATTAACCCTCTCTGCACTTCTCCTGATTAAAGGAATAAAGACTGCTCCTATTCCATCTGACACTTTGCAAACAATTTCCAAGAGGAGGTGGTCAAGCCAAGGATAGAGAAAGAAGTGCAGGCTTTCCAAGGATGACCAGAAATCATGCATAATTGGAATGCAAAGTGTTTTTTCCCCCTATATTAAACATGTCTTCTTCAAAATGCCATGCCTGCCATGCTACACCTCTCCACCAATTTTGGTGATAATTTGCTCGCTATTGTATATTCAGAAACAAAGCAGACAGAGGGACGAACAAACCGACAGACAGATGTGGGCGAAAGCACAAAAGCTTTGCAATGTTATTTCATTTGTGTACTGTGTGTGTGTGAGAGAGAGAATGAAGAAAGAAGTCAAATGATTTGGAGAAATGTGCTATGTAGACACATAGTGATTCAACACCTCCACCTCAAAAGGAAGCAACAGTGATGATGTCATTTCTAACCTCAGTAATTTAAATGAATTCATTCCTGAATTTGATTTCTTGATTGTACATATTTAAAATAGAAATACACATTAGTATACAAATCGTGGCACTATTCCTTATCCAGCAGCCTGGAATTCTATCAAGGAAGCCCCAGTAGTTCCCAAATACCTCACCTGTGTCTTTTTTTTCCCTGTGTGTGTGTGTGTGTGTGTGTGTGTGCGTGCGTGCGTGCGTGCGTGCGTGCGTGCGTGTGTGTGATGCCTTGAAGGATAGTGACTCAGTCCTTACTACTGAGATGAGGACAGAGAAGGGGTGGGGGGGGGTGCACTTTTATCACTCATGACAGACTTTAGCAAGAGATTATCCAAAGATACCCAAAACATTCACAGCTCTGCATGACTGTTGCTATATTTACTGTTATTTGATGAATCAGCCACCACCTTGATTCACTTACAAAGCTTTTGAGCTCCCTTTTGAATAGAAATAGCTCCCTGTCATTGAATCTTAATTAAATTTTTACTGCCGTCTCTATTTAACATTTCCTTATAGCCGACAGTGTTAATTCTTACCTTATCCATCTGTGGCAGAAAGCAAATTGCACCCTATAGCTTCTAGTGGAGGGGAGGGGAGGGGTTATGCACGTTGCTCATTTGCGATGCCCTGTGTATATTTACTGCTCTCTGTGAGTTCATGACGAGTGTGAATAGCAGTGCACTGGAACATGGAAGCAGTCTGTTACACTTTTAAATTATGCAGCAATGCAGACATAAAAGAAAGAGCTTTAGCTAGCAGCATTTAATATGTTCCCGCCTGCCTGTGGATGCCTCATAACAACATGCACACTCCTTCCGCCCCACTAACACCAGCGAGAGAGGAGTGAGCCAGAGAGTTTTAATTAACACTGTATACCAGATGAAAAATGGGGAGGCAGTTCTCCTCTGAATGCTTAACAAAGGCAAAGTTGCCTCCCTGCAGTTCACGATGGAGTTTGCATCCTGCGTTAATGAGATTTCTCGTGTGTATGTTGGAGGCAGCAAGGGAGGCATTTAGTTACTATTCAGACCAAGGTTGTTCTACTTTAAAAAAAAAAAAAAATACTGGAATGCATATAAGCGTCCTGCTTATGGTGGCAGGCACTCAAACATAAATTCCTGATACTACGCTCTGTGCTAGTTTTCCATTTACTGTTTTTTTTGAAAACACGACAACAAACCCTCGCAGTTGGATGATGTGATCATAGTGGTGAGATGTGATGTCACATTTCCTATCCATCAAGAAAGGACAATTGACCACTAGTGTCAGAGATTGATATTTTTGTGATTGTTACATGTCAAAAATGCTTGGATTTTGTTGTCTCTTCCGTAAAATTGTCATAAAATTTGCGTTATATTTTTTTTTGTCATTTCTCGTGGTAAAATTGCAGGAATTGACTAAATTTTGCCATTTATTGAAAGAGAGAGGGAAAATTGTGATTTGTTGATACAGAGATACAAGTGCTGGGAATTCAAGACCTGATATATTCCATGGAGATTGGTAGATAGCACAATTTTCTCGAGTGACTACATATTTATGTATATATATATTAAGAGAGAGAGAGAGAGATATGGATATATGTATGTATGTGAATAAATTCAAGCTGAATGCATTAAAGGTCCGTCACACTTGGAAACAAGGTCACTCCTTTTTTTTTGTTTACATTTATTAAGGCCAAACAGGCAGAGGGGTGTCATTGTCTTTGAGTCATCTGCTGACTGAGGATCTTTGCAAACAGTCTAAAAATAGAGGTTTGCCTATGTTACCCTGGGACTGCTCCCTCTTCCTCTCCATGTGTAGGGCACGTTGCCACCTACTAATTGCTTGTGGTCAACATGGTATAGTGATATAGTAGGATTCATGAACATTAACACACCTCTTGTGCAGTCGAGGACACCTATTGCCCTCCAGGATCCTCCATAGGCCAGTGGGTCATATTTGCAAGAGATTTATTACATATTTTTTCTGCATGGCCTCATTGTTATCACCTGCTCAGTCAAGGACAGTAACACAATCATGATAATAATGTGACTAAAATTTCAGCCCTAATCAAGTCAATAGTCAGATAACAACCACCAGATCAAGATTAACTGAGTTCCATGAATCAATTAGGACAATAAACAACCTGATGCCCGGCTGGGAAGTGATCCAGATCCGATCAGAGACCGCATCCACGATAAGAGGAGATTTTGCATCACCGCTCACCCCATCTGTCTGGCTTTCCACACAGGATGGATGTGGGTCACTGTTTGTTGTACAGAGACGTTGATCCTCGAGAACAGGGTGTCATCCTGATCATTCAGTTCATCAGCAGTTTAGTAATGCACTAGAAAGCAGCGTGAACACATTTAATAGCAAATGAGATCAAAGTCTACATCTGTGCTGTCTAGCATAAAAGGAACTCTTACATTTTTCTGCAAACACGTATCCCTAGAAACAGAATACTTCTCTCATAAGTGCAGCATATGACTGTCTCGCTCTGCTGCTCTGCCCGTCTCCAGGTACGGCAGAGTAAACTACGTCCTCGCCAGAAGACTGGAGCTCCTCCGAGAGGTGGGAAGGTTACAGGAGAGCTTGAATGTCCCGGGTGATGTTTCTTACACTTGTGAGACTGCTGGGCATTTCTACCTCTACCAGGTAATTCCGTCGCAGGGCACACCGGCGGCAAGTTGTAATTTCAAGCTCAAAGTGAGAATATGAAGGATGCCTGATATTTGATTTTTATTTATTTTATTTTTTTTGCATGTATCCACCATACTGATCTTTTACAATTACGGATATGACCTGCATAAAAACAAGTTTATATGCCATTAACTGTTAGTTCATATCAAAAAACACACATAAACAAGTTGAATTCAGAAGAGAAACATTTGGAAACACCGAGCAAAACTGAAGAAACTCGTCTTGATTTGCCAGACCGATATCAATATATGGTATGATACTGATGAAGTGCCGATATTATCGTTCCTCCCTAGAGAACATCCATAAATAAAAAATATATCCATTTAAAAAAAAAAAAAACTTCCAGTGAGCCGCACCTCTCTGTCCTTCTGTCAAACCTCCGGAGCTTCACATTTGTGTACTGTACTGATTTACAAATACAGTGTTAAGGGGATACAGGACGTATTTTACAGAAATAATTGGAAGAAAGGATTCCTGTCATCTCTCTGCCCTTTTCCCCGAAATATCGATAGCAGTCCAATTCTTCAGACTTTATTGAGGCTTTCCCTCGTCATACTCATCCCTCTTCTTTGTCCCTGTGCCAGCCACTGCTGGAGGCATTATGTTTCGGAGTCCTACATCCGCCCTGTTCTTGTGAGAACCATTGCTTCGTACCTAGAGAATGCAGTTACCTGTTCTTGTGAGAACCCTTACTTCATACCTAGAGAATGCAGTTCCCTGTTCTTGTGAGAACCCTTACTTCGTACCTAGAGAATGCAGTTACCTGTTCTTGTGAGAACCCTTACTTCATATCTAGAGGATGCAATTATGTGTGAGCACTCAGAGTTGAGGACGGACTAATGAGAAGTTGGTGCCCAAAGGTCAAGGTCACCTTGACCTCATGAACATATTTTTGGGCCATGACTCAAGAATTTTTAAATGATGATGAATTTCGCAAAATTATGGAGTGATAATAATGTGCAGAAGGTCGAAGTTCAGCGTAACTGTAGCATCATTATAGCCAGTAAAACCCTTTTGTGGCCATTATCGGTAGCCGAGAAATCCTTTTGCAGGTAGATTACACAAACACACACTCACGCACACAGAGTTTTGCTCAGCTGTCCTTATTGGGACATTCCATTAACTTCCATTTATGTGGACAGTTAAACCCAAGTCCTAAACCTAATCCTAATCAAACCTTAACCTAATTGGAACCTTCACCTAAACCAGTTCAGACTTCAAAGAAGTCACTTTGTGCCTTAAAACCATGGGTCTATGGTGACTAGCGGTCGTGACAAGGTTTGTGTTTGTACCAGATAAGGTCTCCAGTAGCTTACAAAAACCAGACACACACACACACACACACACACACACACACACACACACTGTGGTTTATGATTAATTAATTCGATTCTCCAGACAGATTGAATTCTTTACACACAACCCAGTTTAACTGAGGTCTTGTGTTCATTAAAGCTCTGACAAGCCTGCAGTTTTGTGATATTTGAGGATGCAAATATTTTGGAGTTGTGTGAATCGCAAATCTGTGACTACAAGCAAAGACTCTTCTATCAGTTATTCTATATAACAACGCGTGTATGAAGGATATCAATAGTTGGATTATACTGCACATGCAGATAGATTCATCCATCAAACTGGCTTAAATTATCCTTAAAGTTCCGCAGGGGGATTTTTTCAAATGATTCTCCCCTGCTGTGTGGTAGATGCTGGTTTATTAGGTGCACAGCTGGAACACCTCCGTAAGAGTGAGAGAGGCCTCCGTCTCTCTGTCTCTCTCTCTCTGTCTCTCTCTCTCTCTCTGTCTGTCAGTCTGTCTCTCTCTCGGTCTCTCTCTGTCTCTCTCTCTCGTGCATTTGTGTGAACAGGGATGTTAGTATTCTTCAGAAAATCATTAGAGCCAAGCCGGACCCCCAAGCGTGTGCTCACAAAGAATTTTGGTTGACATTAGATAGAAATCAGACCTGAGTGGTTTCCTTTATTCAGTGGCAGAATCGAGGCATACGTGGTAAAGGTATGCCGGGCAAACGGTGTCCATGCATCCATATCCAATTAGGTTTTGGGAGAAACACGGATAATGATGCCCAAACAGAGGCTTTAACATCCAGAAAGTCTCACGTGACTCGTTCTGGCATGACGGGGGACGCAGCCTTCATGAGCACGACCCCCACACAGGAATTAAATCATCCTTGTCCTGATCCCATGAATACTCTCAGTCATGGTGACACACAGCAAATTCAAGTTTCTAACGGCTCACAACCACAAAACCCACAGTTGTCTCCTACAGCAGTGAAAGTTTGAAAACTAACTGAAACAATCACAGATGCACAATACTGACCTTCTCACCAATCTTTGCACTGCCAGCCCCGCCCACTTTAACTCCACTCGCAGAGGAATTAGTGGCGCATCTTTAGCTGCCCCCCCCATATAAAACTCAGGTGGATGTGTGGTGGGTTTCTGCAAAATTTAATTCTTGGGAATCTTGAGCCACATGCCTGCTCTCTGTCCCAACTACAGGTGATTTCTCGGTGGGAAGAGTACATGAGTAAAGTGAGATCCAAACAGGGCAAGAATGTGGAGGTGGAGGCCGTAGCTGCACACTTTCCCTTCCACAAGTACTTCTCCAATGCCCCCCAGCCTGTGTTCAGGGGCCGGTCATATGAAGAGGACATGGACATCGCAGAGGGCTGCTACCGCCACATTAAGAAAATATTTACCCAGCTGGAGGTAAGAAGGTCACACACACACACACACACACACACACTCACACGCACAGTGCACTAGTTCACAGTGGGACATAAAGAGGTTACTTGAGTGCCAGAAGGCAGGACAGTTTTATTTATAGAGCACATGTAATTACAGCTCAAGTCTCTAAAATCTTTACAGGAAAAGATACACTCACTCACACACACACACACACACACGCACACATACACATACACATTCACAGACACATACATTCTCCAACTGATAAGCTCATGTTGTCCTTTTTTGTGTCAATAAAACCTCAGAAACACACCCTAAAGCAACTTTCAAGACAACATGGAAGGAGAGAAAACAAGCTCAGAGTTAAAAAATATATAAATAAATTATTTATTTGCTAATCGGAAACTCCGCCATCGGAAACATACACTTTATTTACTTTACCACATGTTTATGTTGTATCAAACAAGTATTTGTTCATCACTTCCGGTTAAATCAGTGTCGGTAAATTTTTACATGGTTCTCTCTGTGTATTTTTAATTTGCAGACAGGTTTTCTGGAGAAGGTCATGAAAAAAACTCATGGAAATACATTGGTAAAAAGTGTATGAACCTCCTGTCTCCAAACGTGGTGTCTTTCTTCCTTAAAGGTCGAAATGTAATTGAAAACGTGTTCATGACATTTTGCACACAATTGAATATGTTTATCCATCTGTGACCGACTCAAGCAGTATGAGGATTTTAACAGCTGTTTCAACGACTAGCTTATGTTACAGTGTAGCATTTTTTCCCCCCCTTTGAGTTTCCGTAATTCCACCAGTGAGGTCGGAAGTTGGAAATGGTTGGAATTCCGAGTTGTCTCGAGTGCAGCAAATGTTGGTGTTATTTGAGTCTCGGCAGGTTACAGATGAACGTTTGTCTCTAAGCAACTCAAGCTTAAGTTCCACACATGATCCGTACTTTTCTCAAGATGCTAAATCGAACCACTGTATCAGATATTGAATCAAACTCGAAATCGTGAAAGGACAAAGAATATGATTTTTGTTTTCAGCCACTGGTTTTTCAAGCTCTCACAAAAACACATGGATGTTATCGTTCCTTCTTCTAGTATTTCTAAGAGGATTACACAAACATTTAAAATTTATGGGAATACTGAGGAGGTCTCTGGAAAAGCAATAAAGGAGTTTATTGACTGGAGGTAATATCCCAACATGTAGGGTGACCTTGATTTATCTGGCTGGCCTCTGTATCGCTGCATCAGAGCAAAACCTCTCCCTCCTCCCTCAGCCTCGCCCATGCTGCAGT
Source organism: Aulostomus chinensis (assembly GCF_037954235.1). Taxonomy (NCBI): domain Eukaryota; kingdom Metazoa; phylum Chordata; class Actinopteri; order Syngnathiformes; family Aulostomidae; genus Aulostomus; species Aulostomus chinensis. The sequence goes on along the minus strand of NC_141336.1, from coordinate 14,312,995 downwards.
GAAATCTGTACACCCATTAAGAGGCGTTGCTGTCTTGCCTGTGGTGCAAAGACGAAGAAGAAGAGAAGGCATCGTTCTGCTGATTTGGCTCCTTTTTCAAATGGTGAAAAGCAGTTTGGCAAAGGCTGTCACAGGGATATCCTAAGAGTTTATTTGCGAGACAGACACACTGACAGGGGGCACAACATGCCTCCCGGGTCCCCGGGTTACAGATCCTCTTTCCTCCTCCGCAGTCATCATTACCACTTTTTCCTGTCTCTTTAGTTTCCTCTCAGTGTCCATGAATCCCTTCAACCTCTTGATTTCACCCTTCAACCACCCTGGAGCCACGGGGGTTAAAAATAGATCTCATCAATATTGGATGTTTTGATTGGTTTAATATTAATGCTAAAATAGTAACACATTAAATATTTATTCCCCAGCGCTGTCCAAGTTCTCCAGTGTTCCTCTCCTCGCCCCTGCACAGCTTGTGTAGCAGCCTGAAAATAGCACGTCTGTTTACCTGTATTTCACATTTGTACCTCCCGCTCTCCCCTTCCCCTTTACAGCTGAGTTTCCACCAAGCCATGATATTGGTACTTTAGAATAAACTGACAAATTCTGTGTGTAAAAATTGGACATAAATAGTTAATTCCAGTCAAAGCCTTGGAAGAAAAAATATGTGCCATCGGATTTTTTTGTCCTCCTTTCCCCAGCCTTTTCACCCTAATAAGGCTTGCAAAGACTTTACGTTACAAGAGGAGCAAAGAGCTACTATTGCGACGTGTCCGTAAGACTAAATCCAGGGCTAAATAAGCCCATTGAGTGTAAGAACAAATTTGTGTTCAAGAGGCTTTCTTGAATGAGGCCTAACGTGATTGCTTCTGAATACCATAGGGCTGTTTCTCTGCCAGAGCTTCTGTTACCTCACATTAGATAATAATCTCATTCATCATCTTACACAGTAATCATCTTATCCTTCACATCACACTACAACCATCCATCACATTGTCAGTATTACCTTCCAAAAAAATAGTCACCGCACAAGAAGATGAATGCATTATAGCCGCGTAACGAACCCCAGTCCCCGCAGATGCAGCGGAAGGTTCTCGTCATCGTCTCCCAAAACAGATTTCGCCATTAATAAGACATTACTAAGCGACTGACTCCTGACTCTTCATCTGCTGTCTTTTTGAAGGAGTTTAGGGCCTTCGAGCTGCTGAGGAGTGGACTGGACCGCTCCAAGTATCTGCTGGTGAAGGAGGCCAAAATCATCGCTATGACCTGCACACATGCTGCGCTCAAACGTCATGACCTGGTGGAGCTGGGATTCAAGGTAGACTTATATCCATTTATTTTCAAACAACTCTTCACAGATTTGAAAGCGTGTGCAAACTGAAGTATTTTCCGTTCAAATCATTCTTCTCTGAATTAGTATGACAACATCCTGATGGAAGAAGCTGCTCAGATTCTGGAGATCGAGACCTTCATCCCCCTACTGCTGCAGGTATGCTTATCCTAACTGGGGTGTAAAACCAATACTAGTTAAGCTCAGTTATTATCAGTAATTACACTCGGGTCATGAAACTCCCAGCTAAGCCGTTGCACTCATAAATTCAGACATGCTTAATCCTCTACTCTGTCTTCTATGACCTGATTTTTTTTCTTCTTCCTTTTCTAAGTAAGCGATGGGCTCTAAAAGGAGTAATGGTGCTTGTCTTCGGTAGTTGTGCCTAATTGTCCACAACAGCACTAACGTCTGTTTACAAATGAGACCATTTAGCACATCAGCCCGTCCAACAACTTCAGCAGAGCTCCTTATCTGTTTCCTGAGTGAGCGATCGTCAGAGCTAGTTGCACGTCGCACCGAAACACCTGTCGTTATCCTGCTATTCAACCCTTAACTCTTATTTCAGCTCAAGATTTACAAATGTCTGTATATCATATTTATCTGATGTCAGGCTCCAAATAAACCAGATCTAGTTAGCCAAATCCGCAGCATGACGTAGACATGAGTCAAGTGCTGCATTGCTCATAACACTCTAATTGCCTCTCTGGACGTAAATGTTATTTTCTGATTTGCTCTGATTAGATTTTTCAAACACAGTATCATGTTGATGTAACATAAAAAATGAAGCACATCTGTGTGGCACGCTACTTTGACATGCTGTAGTTTTCGTTTTCATAAAAAAAAAAATACAATGTACTCAGATCTGAATGAAACTTAATTCATTGTTACAGTGTGTGTAATGATGCTTTTGGGATATAAATCTCTACCATTTCTGTACTGGGTGAGCGGGGGGCTAAATATTTCAATAAAACATGTAAAAAGGAAGATTCAAACATAAGAAGAAAGCTCTACCTGAAACCTTTGGTTAATTAAGGTCCTTTAATATTTTCTTATTTTGTTCTCTTCTCCTAAACAGAACCCAGAGGATGGCTATAGCAGGCTGAAACGTTGGATCATGATTGGAGACCACCACCAGCTGCCCCCTGTCATCAAGAACATGGCCTTCCAGAAGTACTCCAACATGGAACAGTCCCTCTTCACTCGATTTGTGCGCCTAGGAGTTCCTACCATAGATCTGGACGCGCAGGGCCGTGCACGCGCCAGGTGAGTTAGTATCTAAATATCGATATTTTCACATTCGCTGCAGTGGGATTTAATGCTCCTATCTCCTGCAGCTTGTGTAACTTATACAACTGGCGCTACAAACACCTGGGAAACCTGCCACACGTCCAGCAACTCCCCGAGTTCCAGGTGCCTAACCCGGGCTTGACCTTTGACTTCCAGCTAATTAATGTGGAGGACTTCAACGGCCAGGGAGAGTCGGAGCCCAACCCTTACTTCTATCAGGTCAGCAATGAACATTAAACCATATAAATGATGAACATATAAAAATCTGGGATCTGACTTTTTTGAGGCTTTTTTAATTGTATACTTTAACTACACAAAACTAGGATATTGTTGAAATATATAAGTATCAGTAAAACAAGCTCCTACGCAGTCGAAGAGCTGCAGAAACAGTTGATGTTCACACCTCCAGGCACTTACGTGGCTTTTGTTCATGGCCTCTTCCGCTCCTTTACACAGATACACACTCAGATCCACCAGACCTAAGAACCACATTCCCCAGCCTCCATTTCTGCTGAATTAGATGTTACAGAGCAGTTCATTCATTTTTAAAATTTAATGGTTTAGCTACCAGCCCATTTGATCTATTCATAACCCCGAGTTTGAGTGCAACATCGTGTCCACCCAGCAGTCAGTGGCTTCGTCCTTGACACCAGGAGCCAGATTGTCTTTCATAATGGCGTTACTTATTCAATCGATAGTGTTTGTGGGGTGGTGGGAGGCCCAGTTGAAAGGAGTGTGTAAAAAATAAAATAAAATCCCACCAAAAATGCAGTGTTTAAATATCACAGCAGAACTTTTGAAGTAAGACACAGTATGTGCATGACACCAGATACTTCAATGGAAAAAATAATAGAAAACCAGACAGCAGCACATCAAGTAAATTGAGTTACAAATGTTTTGTTGAAACAAATAACGTCTATTATATGCAAAATATAGAAAGTATAACAATCGTGATGTGATCTCCTCCGCTCGCTCCTTTGCCTGAAGCTCCTTATTGTGAGGAAATCCAGAGCATGTGCACAACTCGAGGCTGCAGGTCACATGAACCTCAACTCCATTTGCCTGTTGCCATTTTCAGGCTCGTCAAGGGAATTACCAGTGTCACACACACTATGCCAGCCGGATAGGCACACACACACACATACACACGCGGACAAATACACATACTTTCCTGGGAAACCAGACAGCTTAAATTGGATACCAGAGAGGCAATTGTACACCGTGCATGCTGAATGTCTGCCACAGCTGAACTGACAGCCCTAATAGCCCCTGCTTTGCACTTCCACCAAGTCTTTCCAACTCCGTGCATGTACACAGACAATCCATAGTCCAAAGGTCTTTCCCTGCTTCTACGCCTCATTTACTAAAGCACTTTGCACTCTTGAGTCACACAGTCCATTGATAAGCTGTCAAACTGCTCCAGAAGACAAAGATGCTAAATTCCCATCTTTTCCTGATAGAAAAAGAAACTTAAGTTGTTAAGGAGGAGTTCTTGCTTCACAAGATGTATGTGAAATTCCACAAGAGCAAAATAGCAATGTGGGGTGTACTCACAGCTGGTGCAGATTTCAGTGGTGCACGATTTTGGTGGTGATTCTTCGTGTCTTAGTTGCAGTGTTGTTTATGTCAAAAGGTTTATCTTTATTTATGCTAATACATGATATATTATAATGCATTGTTTCCTCGTCATAAACAACAGACGATGAGCAAAGAAGAGACCGAAGCAAAACCGGGCCGATAAAACAGCCATCATATCGATACCGATATTTATGAAAAATCACCAGTATCAGCCAATGATGTGTCCATACCGTCATCGGTCACCAGTCTAGACTGTTGACAGGAAGGAAAAACAAAACAACACTGTAATAAGACCAAAAAAAAAAGGTTGTTACTTAGGTAACAGAGCCTGCAATAGTCCACTCTTAAGCAAACTGACAAATATGTGTATGCATTTACTCCTCACATCATTTGGGAGTCAAATTAATAATAATAATTCCAGTATCTCTTCATTTTGCTTTTAAAGCCTGCCTTAATACCTGACCTATATATTCAACATCTGAGCTTTTACTCCTTTACATCAACGTTGGTCCCCAAAAAAATTCCACTATCTAGTTGCCACAAGTTAAATCCCTGTCTGCCTCACATGCAAACCCGAGCGTTTGCACCATCAGAAACGGTGTGACAGTACACACGGCGGCCATCTGGGAGGCAGGTAATAGGCTGCGAGCGACAAAGAGTGTGACTGTTCTTGATGTGTTGACTCCAGTGTAGCTGGATCAGGAACTGTTGATGTGGCTGCATAAATTATTATCAAAGATGTGGGGCTGCGGTCCAAGCTTAATTGAAACCGGATGAATAATGCATAGATAGCTTTTTTTTTTTTTTGTCACATTTGAAGGGCAGAGTGGAGCCTTGGAGCCAGGATACACATGCTGAGGAATTAGTTTTGTTGCATTTAAGTTGAAAGCAGGCAAACAACGCCTGTAATGTTGGTCTTCACATTTACTTTGTGTGATGTCATCTCAAAGCCCGAAGGACCGTATGTTTTCATTCTTTTGTGGCCTGATGAACATGAGTGTCATGAATGACTATATGTATAAAAAACTATCGGCCACACTCTAGCACATCATAAAACATCAACTTAACAAGCAAATACCATCAAATTAACAGAAGGCAATTAAACAAAATAAAAAAAACTACTTTTTTTTTTAACCTATTTCAATGTTTTGTTCTGTGGTATAAAATATGTCAGCTAAACATGTATGCTGAGCTTTATACTTCTAACAATAGCTTTGAAAATAAAAAAAGCAGTGTTGCTGAACAAAATGCGGAAATCGAATGATCTTTTGCCACACAGTTAATTTTCAGCAATTAACCAAAATCTCATTGGCTTTTGGTGGAGGGAACTCGTGGCGATGCTAAATTCTGGGTTTGCTTACAACAATATAGGGTCTTTACCAGTAACTACAGTTACTAGATATTACAGTAAAGGTATGGCATCAGAAGAGAGCAGAAGTATTGACAGTTAACTTATCCAGACTGTTTCGAGACTTCGAAGAATCCAATTAGCATCAGCTCTGTTAATATCCGTCCCCCAAAATCTGTTCAGTTGAAATATGTCGGCCCTTTGCTTCGATTAATGGATCCTGGAAGGAGACGTTTGGTCCCAGCCTGCCTGCCGGTGTTGCTGAGCTACATCTGCAGCAGTTAATTTCAGCCCAAATCAGATGGTTGCTCATGCATGAATGAACAGGCTGTTAGCTGGCTGTTAAGAGGAAATCCTTGACAGGCAGAAAGGAATAAAGAGCCAGCGTATTAAAATACAAGAGAAGGTGAATAGCATCCAGGTATCAAGCTCTGCTGACAGCTAGGGTGAGCTGATAGATGGATGTGACTGTGTGATTCAGCTAAGTGCATCTTATTATCATGTATAATCTTGGATTCAGTGTGAAACTGCATTGTAGACAATTTGATTAAGGACACGTTAGCGGGCATGAAATGTTACTTAATAACACTTGTCATGTAAGAATGTAAATAATGTAATAATCTCATGCTTATCCTCCCCTTTCTCTTCTACCTCTTTTGCTCTCTCTTGCTGCGAAGAACCTGGCGGAGGCTGAGTACTCCGTTGCTCTCTACATGTACATGCGTCTGTTGGGCTACCCCGCCGACCGCATCAGCATCCTCACCACCTACAACGGACAAAAGCACCTCATCAGAGATGTCATCAACGAGCGCTGCGGAAGAATTCCCTTCTTTGGACAACCGAACAAGGTAAAACCTCACACAGTTGCCACGTGTAATAGTTTTCTAAGCGAATACAGCTCCAGGTATCTCTACATGAACTTGCTTGAGAGTTTGCCATGTTAAATCTATTCAAGCGCATCATCTTTGAGTATCAGTTTCTGCTAACTGCTTAATCCCACCAGGGCCGGTTGCAACGCAGCCACCGGCCTCTCTCGACAATTATTTTGATTCCAACAGACACGCGGCAACACTTTTCATCCCAGAAGTGGCTCTCTGCTCTTCACTCAGCTAAAAATATGTGCCGTGTCAAGCCGCACTAGAGTAGACGGAGCGGCGCAGGAAATCCAACACTGGAACGCCACAGCATCCAGTCAGTTTTCAAAATAAAACACCATGTGGAGGCACAAACAAAAACAAATAACCTTTTGCGATCCATGGTAGAAGCACTAAAATCGACGAGACAACAACACCCCGCCTCTCAAACACTCTTGGTGGGGTTTTAATGTCGCACAGAGAACAAAATAAAGCATTAGTAAATGAATGTAAAAATCAAACAAATGTCACACCACAGAGCCTCCTCCAACATTCTCACTGCATACCAACTGTTTTCACTTGTCAGTCTTTTAATAAAAACAGATGTTGCTGCTCTTTATTATCCATGGCATGAAATGTTCCTCCCTTGACTTCTCTATTTCTTTTTTTTTTAAACAACAAAATAGTCTTGAAGCAATTAAAATAGTGTCAATTTAGTCATGTTATCAAGTTACCCGTAGCATTTGAATAAAAACGTGTAGCATTCTCACGCCGACGCACACATCACACACACTATGCACACTCCTAATATCACTTGAGGGGTGACACATTTCTACTCTCCCGTTAGGAAGGAGTCCACAGCCCCAGCAGACATGTTTTCACCTCATGAATGTGTGTAAGACTCACACTCGTCTAATAGAAACATGTATAACTGATACATTTGCATGAGTGGAGCTCCTTATTCTCAAAGACCTTTGCTGTATCCGTCTCTTTTTTTTTCCAGGAACACACTTGCCTCGTTCCGTGTGAAATCATAAGTCCATTTGTGTAATTAAATCCACAGTTTCCGAGCGTCTTAAACCCAAGCTCTGTGAAATACAGCGTTTTCCTGAATGTAGCGGTTAATCCTGAAGTGTGGAAAGTATGTACGTAAGTGAAAGAGCAAACCTGGATTTCATTGTCCAGCTCCATCATGTCATGAAACTATAAAGACCGCTGCAGGTTAAAAGACCAAAATAGCGCATGGGTACCCTTTGCCCTCTGTCCCCTGTGCCCAGTAGTTTACAAACAGTACCAGCCAACTGCTTACCTTCGTAAATCGCACTCGCTGAGGTGGGCGTAAGACTGTTTGAGGAATATATTTCAAAGGAGTGCGGAGGTGGCATAGCGCATCAACTCTTCGCAGAGTTTGTCCCTGAAGGAGACAGTTGGGTTGTCTTCATCCAGCCCACATTATCCCCCCCCACCTCCCAAAACTCCTCTTGTCTCTCCTTTTACATTCTGTTAAGTCAGCAGCCCGCTGGCAAAGCTTCCCATCGCTGTTCTGTTTGTACTGCTAAATGTTTTTACCAGCTAGCCTCAGGTTATGCTTTCCGCCCTCTCCATTGTTCTTCCTTACACATTTTCTCTCACCTTTCTTTGGGCCTTGTACAATTTGCAATAGCTGAGACAATTAAAGCGCCTCAGAAAAGTAGCGAGGTTGACGGGAAAATAGCAGATCAGCAGTCAGTGTGTCACAGTGATGGAGGGTCAGCAAGCCTCCGATAACGTTTAAGCAGAGTTACAAAGTCAAATTATCCCCGGTTGTTGAGTCTTTTATTTTGCACCGTACAACACTACATTTTAGCTTGAGTTTTCAAGTCTGTTCACTTGTGACAGCCAGCCAGAAATTGTGCTTGGTCATGTTAAATGTCCCGCAACGTTAAGACATAAAGCATCATTCAGTGTGCTCCTGGCATTAGTCAGTATGCATGCCCCGTAACAAAGTGACAGGGGTGACAGGCTGTTAGATTTTGCTGAGGAGAAAGATAGCAGAGAGAGGGAGAGAGAGAAGAGAGAGGGAGAAGAGTTTGATGAAAAAGAGAAAGGGGGCTCCTTGTGTACTGAGCATTTAAAAGGTCACGGCACTGAGCATCGGGTTCACAGTGTCTGACAATGTGTCACAGTGGCTAAAACCAAGCAAATGTCAGTAGCCATCCCACTTTACTGTAAGGATTTTAATTAGACTGAAAAATAGAAGGCCAGTTAACACCAGTCACAGTGTTTGGCACCAATAAGCACACTAGCCTGAACTGTCTCGTGAAACACCAACACAGCAGTCATGCATCATTAATGAGCGGCTGTTTACTCTGGAAATAGTTAGTTTGATTTCTCTTTTTGTGTGTGTGTGTGTGTGTGTGTGTGTGTTTTTCTTTGTTTCTTGGTATAAATGCAGTCACGGCATCTGTTTTTGTCACTGTAATGCCAGCAAACCGACTGAGTAAAGCCAATTTCGGTAGTCAGTCTATTCATTAAAATCTACAAGATACAGACAAGAAGAGATTGAGTCAATTTTTCCTCTTCACTACTTTTTGGTACTCACACACATACACACACACACACACACACACACACACACACACACACACACAGGCTCTTTTCCTTCCTGCTGAATTCCTAGATTTTGTCAGAGCAGAAATGTTAATTGTCCTGTTTTGACCACAACCTGGTGTCTTATTGACAAATGTGTTTACATGGTCGGATAAGAAATCCTAATTACTTCCGACATTATTTTATTTAGCTTTTGTTGTTGTTTTTTTAAACGGTCTAGCAGGCAGGCATTTTCACATTCTAGGACATTATTGTCATGAATAAGTGAAGATGGGAGTTGAACAGAGGTTGACCATGAGCTCAGAGTCACTGTCACTAGTTGTGTCTCTATCTAAATATGGGAAATGTAGAAGGAGGTAGGAAGGAGGTTGTGATCACCAAGCTGTCGTCGGCAAATCAAGTCACTGTTATTTGTAGCACCAAAGCACAACAAACGTTATCTCAGGGCAGGTCTCGGACCAGACTCTTTAAATTCATTGAAACCAGATAGTCCTCGGAGCAAGCACATCTTGCAACAGTGTTGACCCCCAAAAAAAAAAGTTTTGCATCACCCTTTTTTTTTTCTTGGTAATAACGGGGTGATGGTATGGCAATGTGAATGTCGAACAAGCAGTGTCTTGCTCTTCCTCTATTTCTTCAAGTGGAAACAGCTGATCATTCGGAGTCATTTGCTACATCAGAACCTATTCAGAGAGCGGTTTTAGCTTCCCCTAGTGAGCGCATAAGGTCGTTTTCCTTAAACAGCACAAACCGCTTCTCATTTTTTGACGCTTTCGTCATCCTTTTCCCTTTATGATTCCATAAAATGTACGTAACAATGTGTCCGTGTAAACAGGGTTGTTGCCTCCATGACAGTGAGAAAAAGGAGGTCAAGATGGAAGTGGCTTAACAAGCCCTGTTATTGTGTGCGTGTATATATACATTTATATTTATATATACATACATCCCCAGTGTGTACACAAATGTGCGACTCACAGCCCATTATCACACGTGTGCGTGCGCGTGTGCTAGCTGTTATTCACAGTCATGCATGTGCTACAATGACATGACCTCTGTAATTCAGTCCCTGGAAGATTCCCCATAAATAACGAAAGACCATGCAGAATGCTGTACCTCGGGGAGATGGGAACGCTGTTACTGTCTCTGGATGAAGAATATTTCCCCGTGCAGGAACAAATTGAACTGTTTCAACTAGCTTTCAACTCAGCTAGTGGCCTACTTGGATGGAGGATGTACCGAAGTGTGTGTGTGTGTGTGTGTGTGTGTGTGTGTGTGTGTGTGTGTGTGTGTGTGTGTGTGTGTGTGTGTGTGTGTGTGTGTGTGTGTGTGTCAGTGCAGACTTGCATGCATATCACGGTTGTTTGACCTTTACATTAAACACCCCCCCCCCCGCCCCCAAACTCATGCCATTGTGAAAACTAACATATTATCGCCTCTAGTGTTGCACCTGTTCTACATAGCAACAGGGAGACTTAAATAAATATTGGTAGACTAACTCATTAGCACATTAAACACACACACACTCTCCTCCCAAAAGAGTGTGGAGGTTTAAGTGTCCAGGAAATTTAAATGAGCCAACGGGAGGAGGATTTATGATCCGTGGCATCTTCGCGGTTGCACTGCAGGATTGTGCATCTTCTGATCTATGGAAGAATGCCAGAACATTCCCTAAGGTTTCTCAACATGTAGTCTGTAATAATCCCAATATATTGGTGTGAAAGGAAACTACTTTGTGAATGCAACCCCGAAAAATGGTAACTTGCCCCCTGCTTTTCCCATTTTTACCATTTCCATGCTATGAGAAAAGCACGGAAGTTCGCGGTGAAATCCACTTGAGACACTGACGTCTTTGACAGCAGGATGGGACTTCAGCTCCACTGAGATCACAACCTCATCAATCAAACACTGTTCATCAGAGCAAACATGCCCAGCTGTTGACACAGAGCACGTTTATTTCATTTGGAGATACCTTTAAAAAAAAAAAAACAGTTTTACTGCTTTTGTGCGAAGTTTAAATGTACCTGCAGTTCTATTGCGTAAGATGTAACAGCACCTAAAAACTCAGCTTTCTTCTTGAAGTACAGGAGTATCGGAAAAATAAGGGATTACCTGGGAACAAAAACAAATTGGCCGACAGTTTTTGTTTGCTTTTGTAAAGAAAAAAAAAAGAAAGAAATCTCATGAGAGCCACTTCTCCTCTGTTCCGTCACCCTAAAATAATCTCTGATCCAGTCAAGCACCCTGCTGGCCCTGAGTCTCAGGGGTCCAGGTAAGAGGCTGGTGGCAACAAATGCCCTCTAAGCTGTATTAGCCTCGCTGGCTGCCCGTGTGGCCCACAGTGATAACGGCTACGACAGGAAACACAAGCACCTTCATTCATCTCTCCTCTCGAAAAAAAAGAAAAAGAAGATTCTGAATTTTAGAAGGAAAGCAGCCTCGCTCGTGTTCCTAAATCCCTCCCCCCCCTAAAAGTACGCACTCATTTACTTCGCTTAAGATATGAGCTTGTGGAGCCCATTTAGCATATCTTTTCTCCGAATGTGCATTTGTGAGGATTTTGTGCTAAATAATGACTGTCTACGTGTGTGTTGTAGGTGACAACTGTGGACCGATTCCAGGGTCAGCAGAATGACTACATCATCCTCTCACTAGTGCGCACCAAAGCCGTAGGACACCTCAGGTAATCACTGCAGTGCTTGCCAAGTCGAAAAACTCACTCACCCCCAAAAATAGACACTTCTAGTGGCTAGGAATTAACATGGTGAAGGGAAACGACAGCCAAAATGTAGCCAAGAGGAGGACAAAGGCTGCTGCTTGAGATGCTATTGTGCTCTGATGATTGGGTTGAAACTGTAAAACAAAGGGCCTCCGTGTAATGATTAATGTAGGTTAACCCAACTTCAGTGGTAGTTGGATTTCTTTTCATTCCACATCCCCCTTGCTCGCCCCTCATCTTCACACACACACACACACACACCCCTCGCTGGCTTGCTTGCTTGCTCTTATTCTTATCTCAACTGCTCCTTCTCCTCCTCCCCTCACGCCTCCTTTCACATTTGACTGAAAGGATTTGTCGTGAAATGTCCTTCTCCTCTCTCCCTGGCTGACGTCGCCATCCTGATGAGCTTTTCACACATAATATGCCGCGCATTTAAACACCAGGCAGCCGAAGCTGAACTCTTCCACCTATTCCTGGCTGGCTGTGAAGAACAGTACCTGCTGTTGTTGGGCCATGGTGTACCCCCACTGGCCCGCCCGCTCAACAAATTAGAACCACACAGCAAATAACACACCCACCCACCCTGGAGCTTGGTCTTCTCTAGCTGGCAGGAGAAACACTTGAAAACTCTGTTTTGCTATTTTCCTTGTCGAAAAAGATAAAGCAATGAAGCGACATGGTTGGGAAAGAGAATTTCAGCGAGCCGCAATAAGTGGTAGTTCATCTTCTTGGCAGCCCCCACCACTCCGCCCCCCCCCCCCCCCCCCCCAGCCCCTGGTATCATTCGTTTGATCTTGTCTTACGCTGGGTATTACACTCTGCGGTCTACACACTCTGAACCCACTCCATCGAGGTTGCTTGGCAAACGCACACTGCAGCATTTTGGGTTACATTTCAGTTACTGGATGAGAAAGAAAGGTAGAAACTCAATAATTCAATGTTGAGTTTACTCAGCCTTTAATTTTGATTATTTTCTTATTTACCTACGAATGTGAAGTTTTATTTGGAAATCTGCTTTCAAACCACAATTTCACAAAATTAACACATGCTTCAATCCAGGTGTTTTGTTAATCCTGTTCTTTGTTTATTTGTTTTTTTCCTAATCTCATATTCATTCATATCTCGGCCCCCCATGAAACTTCTGAATGGTTGGAAAAGCAGTGATTCATGGGCAATCCCCTCTTCTGGTGCATCGCTGAGATCATATTTATCCTCCTGCATTCTACCCTTCTCCTGAATCTCTCCTTATGTTAATCTGCTCCCGTGACAACCACAGGGATGATGGTGTGTGTGTGTGTGGGGGGGGGGTGCGGCTGTTGTGGCTGACTCTTGCTTTGGAGCGTTCCTGCAGACACACACTGGCATTCTCACATACAGGAGCACACTGGTTGACAAGGATGCACAGATCCAGACGCTCCCTGACATGCACACAATTTTCAACACACACACACACACAGTGTTCTTCCACTTTGCCCTACCATGTCACAGCGCTGCCCAGGTGGGCGTCTCTCAGTAGTGCCATGTCCACAGGCCATCATGCTTCACGATTGGCTCTTTTCTGTCCCGGCGCGCTGTGCCCATTGGTTGTAGCGTGTTGTAATGTGTCTCTGTGGAAATGTTTTGCTTTCACGTAACATCTTGTGCTTTACGCACCCCCTTAAAATGTACAGTCATTTTTGCATAAATCTATAGGCCACACATGTTAACTGACTCCTAAGTCCGTCCACACACAAACTCCCATAAGCACCCTTTCTTTCCATATATTCATGAAACTCGTGCATACTGCAGGGATTAATCCTCTTAATCTCATGAAGTGCTCAGGTGGACATATTCCACATTTTTGGCTGGGTTTCAGTGTGTGTCTGTGTGTGCGTGTATGTAAGCGTGATGCGTGTGCCAAATTCCTCAACAACAAACCAAAGACTGTTTTCAGGATCAGTACCACACACACACACACACACACACACACACACCTACGCCTTCCCCCTCAAATGCTCTGCCATCTTCCATTTTCTGATTCTCTGTAAGCCCGAGATGCTTCCGTATTACTCCCAGTCCCATTAGGTTGTATCATCCAAACACCTGAATCAAGCAATGCAGGGATTTATTACACACTAACAAGGGTTAAGACGGTCTTTTCAATTGTTTGGCTCCACCTCAGCTGTCCACAAATGTGTATATCCTGGCATCTGTTACATATTCAGCGTAAATATAATAGAGAGGCGTAGCTGCGTCCTCTGGCGGGTCGGGCGGGAGGGAAATGGGTAATCCTCCTATGCTCTGCGTCCTCCTGGTGGTGCCTCTCCATCAGGTGAAAAGATGCAGCAGGCGACTTTCTCGTGACGGTGGAAGCGTGCACTAGTTCGTGGTGCTCCCCAAAAAAATGCAGCAAGAGTTGGAGCAATCAACGAATTCCGAATTTACAATTAGGGAGAAAAACAGAAGAAAAGCCAGGAATGCGACCTGGAAGTTACATCGCATTCTTGAACATCCGGTTCCTTTGTCTCAAAGTCAGTCAGATTTTTGATGTTTTAAGCTTTCACCCAGACTCCTCCACCATGAGGCAGGTGAACAACAGCTATTACAGCAGACCACACATTCCACCATTGCTTGGAAACTATTGAAATACCTTCGTCTTAGCGCATGGCAAGAACAAGAAGCCCGTCTGACCTCCCTTGTACGCTCCCACCACCTCCTCTTGTTGTCTTCCTTGTTTATCCCTGCCCTTTGCCTTTCATTCCTGTATTTCTCTCTCAGCTTCTATATTTATCCTCTCACCTATTACTGTCTTATCCTTCACTGCCCTCCTTCACCAGACTGCCCTGTTTCTTCCGATTCAAACTTTTACTTTAATTTAGTTTCTCTCTCTCTCTCTCTCTCTCTCTCTCTCTCTCTCTCTTTCAATGTGAAACCAATTTCCGGTCTGCTCCCCAGAGATGTGAGGCGTCTGGTGGTAGCCATGTCAAGAGCCCGACTGGGTCTCTACATCTTTGCCCGGGTGTCCCTGTTCCAGAACTGCTTCGAGTTGACTCCTGCCTTCAACCAGCTGACCGCCCGCCCGCTGCAGCTCCACATCAGACCGCACGAGTACTACAACCAAGAGCAGCCTGTACGTAGACACGCACGCATGCACACGCCAGTTTCTTGAAGCTCAATAATCTTCTACTCCAATAAATTTACTTGATAATGAAGCACTGACGCTCTACATTCACTGATAAGAGCTGAGCTTAATTCCAACCCCCCCACCTCAGCCCACCCCACCCTCTCTTCCACACCAGTAGTCGTTTCAAACACTCCTCTGAAGTCCTCCGCGTCATTGCTGCCACCACCCCTCGGACTTGCGTCTAATCCTGCCTCTATATTCTGAATGGAATCTTCATTCTCCTTTCTCCTCACTGGCCCCGAGTCTTACAGGAGCTTTACCCAAAGGCCTCGGCCTGTTAACAGCATTCTACGGGGGCCATCTGCAAGCATGGACGAGTGCAGGCCCGGCTATAATTAACCCCCGAAGGTCGGACAGCAAAAAAAAAAAACAACTCTCTCCCAAATCCCACCAGGCCAACATAGGACGACTGTTGTCTGGTCACTGTGTCTCGATGACTGGCGTGTGTGTGGCAACAGGGGTGTCTAAAATACCCCACAGCCTGTGACACTTCCTGTGACTCTAGAGTGTTTGGTTCCCATAGGGGACAGCTCTTTTGGGCACACACATGCGTCCCCCCCTGCTTAAGCACTCTATCTGGAGTCAGTAAACCCCTGCTGCTTACACGCAGATGCAGATTAAAAGTCTGATTTTGTCTGGCGCACTCGACACAACTGTCACGGTGGACTCGACAGCGCTTAGTCACAGAAAGTGTGCTTAATACGCCATAGGAATACACTCTGACCGTAGCATTAAACAGCCCGTGAAACACACACGTTAATCACAGCCACTCACGTGAACGCACCCATACTGATAGTTTAACAGCAATAAAACCATGCAGTTACGCCGGACTCTACTCTCATCCCGTATGCACTCACGTGATGCCCAAAGGGATTCTGCAGGCATCGGCTGCACTAACAAGCCCATCAGAACAAATATTCTACCTGTCTCACTCCCCAGTTTAGCCTGCAACTCCGTCTGCATGCTAAATTTGTCAAAACTCCTCATATTTTTTGGATAATGAATGAGCAGCAGGTGTAAGGGAAAAAAAAAAAAAAGACCCAAACATTTTGCTTTCTCGTAGGAAGCAGCGAGCTGTGCATGGTAATTTCCCTCTATATTGAGAATCAAATCACTACAGATGTTGGTATTCATTATTATTTCCAGGTTGCATTCTTTCTGTATGTTTTTTGTTTGTTTGTTCCCTTCAGAGAGACGCTTCTGAACAGCCGGACCACATTGTCAAGAACATGCCCGAGATGGCCACCCTGGTGTGTAACATGTACATGCGCATGATGCACGCCTCCCAGAATTACAGACAGGTAAGACAAAATTGATACATACAATAGGGTCTGTGCCTCTTGATATTTAAAAAAATTAAAGGTTCTTCCTTGTCCTTTCCTCCGACTAATCAGCAGCAGCAGCAAAAGCAACAACAGGAGCAGCAGCAGGAGGAAACCGTGTCAGCCAGCTCCGAGGAGCAGCAGGAAGAAACCCCCATGGAGCAGGAAACCCCAGATGGAGAGGCAGCCTCAGAGCCAAACTCGGGGGTCACCGGTGAAAAAGAAGAAGAGCAAGACACAGTGGGTCACAATAAGATGCCGGAGCACCCCGGCAGAGATAGCGACAGTGACGGGGAGGACAGCGGACAGGAGCAGGAGCCGTAGAGCGTCTTCTTGTAGGACTCTTAACGCCAGTTATCAAGGGGACCAAGTGGATCGTCTCCTAAGAGAAGACAGATAATTTTTTTTCTACTGAAGCCGTAATGATGAAAGATCTCCATTTTGTATCCATCAGTACTTTTTATTAAAGAATACCAAAAGCTTTATCACTGTGCATCTATTACATCTTATATACGGTTCAAGACGTGTTAATCTATATCCGTCACATGCACACCGACAGTCATCACGTTAAAACCCTTGTTAAAATCTGTCTGTCATTATTCCTCCATCCATTCATCTGCTTCACTCTCCCCTGCGCTACACTCTGATTGGCTCAGCCTATACCAGCCACACCAGCTGCAGCTAAGCTGCATTTATAGGTCAATCACTTCACTCAAGGGCCAGTGTGCATGCTGGGGGATTTCGACTCACCCTCTGGATGTACACAGTCGCTCAACCAGCAAGCCTCAAATCCTCTACCATTCATAACTTCGCGTGGGGCACAAACAGAGTAGTGATCAGTTTACACGCGCACCATCAGTTGAGATTAAGCGATTTTAGATCAGCCAAGTTTCAGTCCGGCTCTTTGTGTTCTAAACTCAAATGAAGAGGTCAACGCTGTCAGGAGCCCTACAGGCATAAACACAGACTGGAAATACATTCATTATCATGCACCAAAGGTTGTTGGTGGTTGTCACATGGTACCTCGGGCGGGCTGTGAGAACAGGTCAGCTGCACAGCTGCTGAAGCCTGCCCCGCTCTGAAGACCTGATGGAGAACCATGTGTTGACGGATGTGGAGAGACACATGTTCTGCATTCAGTCAAGTGTGGAACCATGTAATGAGTGTTTCTTTCTCCTGACAGCAGGGCACTTTAGGTTAAGGTTCACGTGAGTGTTTTAGTGTAGGAGGCTACACTTTTCTCTCAGTTGAGGAAAGGATTAGGATGAGAAGTTAGATAAGAGAGATTATCTCAGTATGTTGCACTCATGACAGAAACCCTCAGGCCCACAACATACTATATCAATGGACATCAGCACGATTGACTTGTTCATAGCCTTGTCCTTTCTATGTACACCTGCAATGACACTACAGGGGAGTTGCAGACTCAAGGACTAAACTAATTGTGAAGTGTTAACAATTTTTTCTAACTAAAACTAGACCAAAACAAATGATCGAACGGACTAGCGTATCAATTGTCTGAAATGTGCATTCGAAATGACGATATCCGTAGTATTACATGTTAATTCACACGCTCTTCTAGGGAGGGGCATTGGAAATTTACAGTAGCAAACTGCTGCGATGCATGGCGTTGTTAGATTACTGGGCAATTTTCCTCTAAATTTGCATATTTACCTAGCAAATAAACATGAAATGATTGAAGCTGGTAATTTACAACAAGGGAACATCATATTACAGTTAGTTTTTGCTTGAGAAGTGTGTTCAGTAAGCATTACTTAAGCATAATTAACCGTCTGTTCATGCTCTGACCTGATTGTAAAGAGAATATCTGTCCCTTAGGGAGGATTTCACCACAGTTTTTCATCTTTGATGTAACCCAGAACTTTAACATGAACACATGATTGGAAAACACATTTTTAACTGTGACTTAATGTTTAATTAAGCATTACTTCACTGCTAATTAAGCATTAGCTAACATGAATTAACCATTATTAATGTGCCCACATTTTAAATCCTTATCTTTTAACAAGTGCTTTTGTTGACCCAAATTAACAGTCAGATGACAAAAATGTGACTGAACCTGATGAGCAATTAAGTCAAATGACCAAAGTAAGAAATCCAATTTAAAACAAAAAAAAAATAGGGGCCATTTTAAGGCTCACCACAAAGAAAGAGAAGTCAGTCTTCATAAAACGAGGCAAAATTTGTTGTGTTTTGACTGAAAAGAGACTAAGACGCTCAGAGGTATAGTGAACAAAAAGTAGATGAGGGCAAAATATGTCGAAAACTAACAAGTAAATTCGAGGCAGGGCTCAGGCAATAAGTAACTGCTACAGTGATGTCATGGATTGAAAGTCACACAGCCTACAAAACGCCCACATTTACTACATGACTCTTGAAACTCATGACAGCAGTCATACTTTTTGTTCAGTCACATGAACGGCTGCATTATGCAACCTCCTCCCTCCCCTGTTAAATTTCGCAGTCACTAACCGTTTTCAGGCCTCCTGAGATTTCACTTGCCTGTGGTACCTTGTTTTAGTAAATTAAAGATAACTGGTGGGTAGTGGCTTGTACTGCTCTCTCTCTCTCACACACACACACACACACATTTCTGAAAGTCCTGATCAGGATCTTGGGAGTCTGGAGGGAATAACTGCAAGCAAAGAAGAAGCTCACACTTCCTCCACAACTGCCGTCTGCTGAAGGTGAACATGTCTTTTATAATCACGCGACAGGTATTCATTAGGTTAATAGCTACTTTGCAAAGCTCTCACCTCTAACCACTGCTGCGGGCTGACTGTGACTTCCAGACTAACAGCATGCGCTAGAACTCTTGCACATTGTCTGTAATGTTAAACTGTTAAACAAAAATGTCACTGGAGATCATGGAAAACGCGTGTATAAAAATCTTTCTTTTCAGATATAAAACGAAACTTGTGGAACTTGTGAAAAATTAGATTTGTTAAATTGTGGTGGGAAAAAAAAAATATATATATATATACACTATATCATTAAACCATCTGAGAGGGTTGTGGATCACGAGTTAGGTTAGGTATGTTATTGGTGTTGAATGAGGTTGTACATGGTAAATGTTCAACCCGTCTAACTTTGGAGATCCTTGTATTTTTTTTGTATTTATTTTTTTAGCATTGAGGGTGAATATGGTTAGTATTGCTGCCGGTGAAACACAGTCAATACACACACCACCAATAATGTGTGCTGGCTGGTGGTGTACTCTTGCAGGAGCACAGAACTACAAATACTGCCTGAAGTCTTCTTTGTCTTCCAATACGACCGCCGCGGAAGCGTGTGGAGGCTCTAAAGTAGCGCCGAGTCCCTGCTTCACATCACTCTACTTATGACCCAGCTAATATTGCACTATTTCCTAAATAAAAAATGGAGTATTCTGTACATTTTTTTGTTATATTTTGAAATGGTCCTGTGCAATAATCTCTTTATAAATACTGTTCTATTGTGAAAAAAGACAATATCTTATCTTATCCCAATTCTCGTTCTGTTTTTAACCTCATTTTAAACAAGGGCGTTCCCCCCAAAAAAATCACAGGAACCACCATGGGACAAACACACACACACACACACACACACGCGCTAAATGTGTGATTTATTTTCTGCATGACACTCACGTCACAACAGGAAATTACACATTATGCAGTGTTAAGACCGTAGTGCCGTGGGGGAGGGAAGGATCTGGCCATTGTGTTTTTACAGCTAAAGCAAGCTAAGGGAATCAGTCTGACAGTATACACACACACACACACACACACACACACACACACACACATCAGTTCTACAACTCTCTCAACTTTTCAAGGATGAGCCTCAGGGCAGATTTTTCCCAACCAGTTGTCACACTTTCTCCTCTCTTAATATTGCATTTCTTGGAAATACAATTTAACTCTCAAAATTTCCTCACATGTCGTTTGATATTCTGCATCAATAATTAAAGTGTACACACTGCACTGCATTCTAATTAACACTTCTTTTTAACAGGACTATTTATATCTGAAAAAGGCATCACATCTTACTTTTCACTTTCAGTGTTGACAATGAAATGCTCATTATGCGTGATCGGTGCTGATCTGTGACTAATGTGCCAGTGCCAGCGTGTGAGTGGGTGGTTTGTTGACCTCGGCAGGCAAACAGTCATGGTGGTCGTTGCTTGAGGTTTCCAGATTATCATGCTCAGTCAGGTCTACATCCTCACTCTTAGATCCAGATCATCAGCGAGGCACGTCTCAATCTGATAACCTCACCTCGTTGCCGAAGAGGGACACTGGTGCTATTGTTACGACACAAGAATGTCAAAAATGCTCCGAATAAGTTTGTGTGTGTGTGTGTGTGTGTGTGTGTTGAGGGGGTGAGTTTACTATCTCAGCACTAAAATGTCTCTATCTTCTTCTCAGACAAGGATGGGTGGTTGCGGATCTTGTTTCTGGTGCATCATCTGGCTGGTGGTCCTGCTCTTCATTGGCTGGCCCCTCAGCATCACCTTAGGAGGTCTCTACGGTCTCTTCAGCCCCCTCACCACCTGTCTCGGCCTGGACCGACTCTCCGATCTACTCTTAGAGGGTGCCAATCTGGGCCGAACCTGCGCCCTGAACATGAGGCACAGCAAGCCTTTGTGTTGAGATCCACTTTTAGTGATCTGAACTGAACACAAGATGGTTGCGTTTGTACAGTAAAGGAATTCATGCCTGTTTTTCTTTTTTCCTTTTTGTTTTTGTGTGTGAGAACATCCTAAGATGATGGGCCCTCGATGCAAACTTTATAGCTGCTTACGTAACCAAAAACGGTCTGCAAGGTCTAGAAAATGGATTCCACGAGTGCTGTTAACACCTAATTAACCATGGATTTCAAATTTGTGTGGGTTTGTTGGTAAGGAGGGGGAAAAAAAGGCTTTGTGTTTGGGTGTTTGCTGTTTAATTCACGATGACACTGCACCGAGAAGATAAGCATGAAAATGGCAACTTAACAAAGGAAATGCTTAGACTTGTAAATGACTCAATGGAAACTTATAATACGATTAAAAGTGCTTTGAACTTGCCCTGAGTGTCTGTTGGCTGAATGACTGTGTCGAGTGTTTCGATGGAAAATCCGCAGTGTGAAGGTGGAGGTAAATAATGAGGAGATAGGAAGTGATTTCTAGTTCCCCTGCTATAATTTTGTTTACGTGGTCGCGGAGCTTATCCTCATATGAATTAGATAGAAGACAGCCAGACAATTCTTGACAACTTGCAAAATATCAGCTTAAATGCCACAGCACACACAATAAGTCACATGAATACGTTGACATCTTGAATTGATTTTTCGGTCCGCTTGGGAGACTGCAACACAAAACTTAAAAATACACCTTACAAAGTTGTCAGAATGAAAAAAGAAGTTAAAGATGGGAAAATAAGTTAAGCATTTCTTTCAAATATACGCATATACAAACAGTACATTTAAGACCTGCTAGTTGCTGCTGCATTTTCTATACCGTTTAACCGTTAAGGGTCGCGGTGGGCAAGGGGGTGGGGCTGGAGCCTAGCGAGCTTCACCCTGGACGGGTCACCAGTCCATCGCAGGGTCATCAGGAGCAATTAGGGGTTCAGAATCTTGCTCAGGGATACTTGAACATGGTCACAGGGGGAAGTGGGGATTGAACCAGCGACCCTTCGGGTGCTGGACAGCCACTCTACCTCCAAGCCATACTGCCCCACACACATCTCTATCTGTCTATCTATCTATCTATCTATCTATCTATCTATCTATCTATCTATCTATCTATCTATCTATCTATCTACCTAGATAGATAGATAGATAGATAGATAGATAGATAGATAGATAGATAGATAGATAGATAGATAGATACCTGTTCTTTCCCCATTGCACACAAGAAAGAAAATCTGATTATTTTCAAGTTCCATTTGAGTTTTAAAACTTGGATACAAGGTTTACACAAGTTCTGTGTGTTGCCAATGTAAAATGTTCAGCCACTTTAAAACAAACTGACCACATCAAAGTATGATATATGTATTTTCATGTATTGTTTATGGACAGTCTCACTGAGAATATAACTCGCTGCGTGCTTTACCAAGAAAGTTCTGCGAATCTTTGGAGGTTTTTTTGATTCATGATTCGAGCTTCTTTTCAACTCTGGAACTTTTGAAAGAAAACAACTTAATTAAAAATTGAAAAGCTCTGCCAAAAAAATTGGTCTGAGAAGTTTGATCCAGTGGTTCAAAGTGCTGGACAGCTGCTAGGTTTGATATTGTGGGTTTATGCCTGAGAAAGTTATTGAATTTTGAAACCAACTCCCAGAAGGAAGGGTGAAGAGTTCTCAGAGAAGAACTTTGAAGGGGAAAGTGGGTTCCTCCACTCAACATCTAAGATTCAGTGTTTCATCCAAAGAATGTGCCTCTGGCATTCTTGTAGGTACTCTTTTTAGTTTCACATGCATTAAGACACAAGCCTGTTGTATCTGTTGACACTGAACCTCAGCAGAATCTGGCACAGCTCACCATTTGTGTCCACACTAGAACTCATGTTAGTATCCGTTAATGGCTATGACACTTGGCAGCATGTCAGCACAAGTAAGCACAAGGCTCCTCTACCTTCCCCAGATGTTCCCCTCCTCACACGCATCTACCCCTTACCCATGTGTTAGTTAGCAGACACTAGCATATTAGCTATCAGACAACACCTTAGTTTGTAGACACTAACACACTTGTTAGCTGACATTAGCATATTAGCTATCAGACAACACCTTAGTTTGTAGACACTAACACACTTGTTAGCTAACATTAGCATATTAGATATCAGACAACACCTTAGTTTGTAGACACTAACACACTTGTTAGCTGTCATTAGCATATTAGCTATCAGACAACACCTTAGTTTGTAGACACTAACACACTTGTTAGCTGACATTAGCATATTAGCTATCAGACAAGACCTTAGTTTGTAGACACTAACACACTTGTTAGCTGACATTAGCATATCAGACAATGCCTTTGTTTGTAGGCACAAACACGATAGCAGGCTCGAATGCATTAGGTGGAGGACAGTGCATTTGTTTGTAGAGACACGCTAGTTAGCAGACACTAACCCATTAGCTGTTAGACAACACAATTGTTAGCAGAAACTGACGCGATAGTAAGCAGACACGAATACATTAGCAGACAGTGTGCTGTTAGCAGAAACTAACACTTAAATTGTATCAGACAACACATTAGTTCTTAGATACTTAATGCATAAGGAAACCTGTTAGTTGTGAACTCCATTGTAAAGAGTGCCAGATTTGTATTGATCCCTGTTGCTAAATCCTGTGGCTGCCATCTTGGGTTATCTCATATAGGCTGTGATGGATTCGCTTCATATTTTTGTCAACTCAATGAGATCTGGTGTTTTATATGAGAAGGTAAGACCTGAAAATTGAACTTCCCGTGGCGGCCATATTGGGGACTCAGTATGATGTCACCCTTTACAGGCTGTGAACGTTGTGTCAATTTAAAGCCCAATGCTGCAACACTGACAAAGAACTTTTTGTTTGTTGCTTCCTGAAAACCTAGCGGGTTCTTCCTCGCCAATTTTAATATTTACACCAGCAAAGGTTTTTTTTTTTTTTACTTCAACAAACAAACAAACATCAGTGAAAACACGATATGTAATGCACTTTGCCTTTGAATTGAAATGGCCGTTTCCTCGTTGTATCACACTGACTTTGAATATAATGACAAAGCATTAAAGCAGCTATGCCATTCCTTTTTCTTTCTTTTTTTTAAGTGCTATGAAACTTCCCTACGTGCTTCCATTCCATGGCGCTTCTCCGGAGGATATCAGAATGTTTTAGTACCATGTCTTTAAGGCCATTTCCTAGTTTCAACCTCGATGACTCAGCCCGGTGTGCTCTGAGCTATCATGACAAATAGGGGAGGGAACGCTTGTGCTTGACCAAGCATTTAAAGGAATATCATGGTAAATTAACATTTTTATCTGGCATGGACTAATTTAGTGACCTTAAATCACCTTTCCCTGCACTGTTGCTGCTGTTGGGGTCAGTTTGGTTCGCTTCAGTAGAGCTGCGAGGGCCCAGCGGTGATGCTGCAGCAGTTGATCCTTTCAGGAAAAAATATGTTGTCATGAAAGGCTTGTCTCTTTCCCTTTTTCAGCCGTTCGTGCCGATGCTAGGAAAATACACTGCCAATATGGTGCCACTTTAACCTCACTTTTAAATATGTGAGGAAGGGAAATGAAAAGCAGAATGATATCCCAGGAGAAGAAAAATACCAACAAGCATCAAAGCATTCATTTGATTTATTTTCTTTGGGGCAAAACTTTAATGACGCTCAAGGGAAAGTTCACTTTTAATTGCGGAATCATACGCAGATAAATTGCAGCGTTCACAAAAACGACGAGACCGAAATATGTTCGAATTACGGCTGCAGAAGTTCAGTCTAAATATATACATCAGGCTTAAGCACACAAAATCATATTTAACTCAACTTCTGGATGTTTTTTTGGGGTTTTTTGCCTAAAAACCTCAGAAGCTTTTGACTGGCACCTTGTACTCTGAGCTACCGCCCAAAATAGCTCAGGATTCAACACTTATAGGAATCCCTGTAAAGACTTACCAGCATGTTGTTGCTGAGCCTACCTTACAAATCTGGGTAGCTGTCTATTTTGTGGCTTATTCAAATTTAACTCATGAATATTTCATCTTCATTCCAAAGTACTTTTTAACCTCATTTTCCACTCCTCACTGTTGACTGATACAGTGACAAAACTTCACTTGAGTTATAATTTTAGACAAATCATTAATTTTATGGTGAGATGGCCAAAGCCCAAATGTATCGTAACATTTATGTGATATATATATATATATATATATATATATATATATATATATGTATAATTTTTTTCTGTCTGCCCAATGTTGATCCCAAACGTCCAGAGGATAAAAAAACACTTAAAGGAATTTTTTTTTTTTTTTAAAAGAGAGCGAAAACTGTCAGACTTTTTTTTTTCAACTTTGTTCTCTATTTCTCCTCCCAGAAGACTGACAGCGGACCGATGAAGCAACTTGAAGCCACGCTGGCAGTGTTTACTGGGAAGGGCTGCAGGGGACAAAAAGTGGGACTAGTAAATTTTTGATTTGTGTCTGAGAGCAGTGAAGGAAAAAAAAAAATTCTTCCATACATGAGCCGGACAGAGAGAGAACAAATATCACACTTGAGTTTCAATTTTTCGGATCTGTAATTTTCCAATTTTCATACGTGTAAACATAAAATGCACGTTTTGATGTATGTAAGTTTTTCAGCGCTCCACGTTCACAAGAGTAAAAGGACTATTCCTGATCTGATTTAAGGATATTTGTGTGTAACTTTTACTTTTAACTATACTTTTAATTTTGGAGGTTGGACGATAGAAGATTCAGTTATAGTTTCAGAAGGCTACAGAGTTGTGATGCTACATAGAGAATAGTGATGAACCGCAACATTTATCCATCCATCCATCCATCCATCCATCCATCCATCCATCCATCCATCCATTGTCTTCCGCTTGTTCCTGTTCAGGGTCGCGGGGGGGGGGGGGGGTGGTTGGTGGAGCCTATCCCAGCAGCTACAGGCGAGAGGCAGGGTTCACCCTGGACGGGTCACCAGTCCATCACAGGGCACATGTATGGTAAATGTAGAGCAGGGGTGGGCAATCATGTGCCATGGAGGGCCGTGTGTATGCAGGTTTTCCTTCCAACCAAACACTTTAACAGGTGATTCCACTGATTAAAACACCTTCAGCCATAGAGGAGTGTTAATCAGTGGAATCACCTGTTAAAGTGTTTGTGAAGAAGCCGGAGTACCAGGAGAGAACCCACGCAGGGCACATGTATGGTCAATTTAGAGTATCAATCAGCCTCGTCCCCTCTTGATGTCTTTGGACTGTGGGAGGAAGCTGGAGTACCAGAGAGAACCCACACAGGAACAGGGAGAACATGGAGACTCCACACAGAAAGATCCTGTGCTGGAGCCGGGGCTCGAACCTGGAACCGTCTTGCTGTGAGGCGACAGCGCTGACCACTGCACCACCGTGCAGCAACATTTGTTTTAAAGATAAAACTATAAATGGTTAGTTGGTGAAAGGAATCCATAGCTATTCATCGCTTTTTAAGGAACAATGTCTTAGATATTTTGTTTTAATTCTCTGTCATTAAAACTGATTTATTTGCAATAACGAAGGCAATGCAATTATTGAAACGGTCAATTGCAGCCTTCATTAGCAATTAAAATTACTAAGAATAATTCCGTAAGTGAATTTCTGTGTAAAGCATTTTTCATTTGCAAACTGGACCATAAGAAACGCTTTGATGCTGTTGCAATTTGTTGTTATTCCTTTCATCACTTTGGCGGTAGATTATATACAGTAAGTAAATGAAATTTCTACGTTGCATCAGGCCGTTAATCTTTAATTCCCATATCCAAAGAACTTATTTTTGAGTGTCCAATGATCTTATAGCCTAGCCGTGTAAAACGACCTCTTAAAACTGTTGATTTTAGCAAGGTGAGATTAAGTTTGAATGTTTTTGTTTGGTTAAGTCAAGCACAAATACAAACAATACTCATAAAACAATTTATAGAAAATCACACTGTACTCAAATAACCACGACTTTATCTTTTTTTTTCCCCCAGTTTTTGTTGTTGTTTGTTTTCAGACTAAGACATTGAAACCGGCGAATGATAATGATAGCACTGACTCCATTAAATGCAGAGGAAAGCATTTTCATCAGCCGCGTCTGCATTAAATCACTGCGGCTTCCTTACAAAAAAAAGAGGGCAGCAACAGAACACTGGAAAATCTATCATGGATGATAGAAGTGGCAGCTCCTCTCAGGTAGCCAAAACAAGCTAGAAGCCAACAGCTTGTTGCTGGAGCAACAACACCTCATTTTCACTGAGCAATATGTTCCACGCCTTCTTTCAGCTGTGACCTTTTAAAATGTCTCCTGATACGCAAAACAGATCCTTATTCCACGTTTGGAAAAGAAAAAAAAAAAACATTTGGGAAGACGGAGTTTTTGGCGAGCAGTTGAAATTTCCACATCAGGCTTCAGGATATTTCCCTTTACATGTGCACTTTATTGATTTTGGTCAAACCTGTAAACGTGCACCAGGCAAATGACTTCCCCTCAGGCTTCTTTCAAGGGTCTGGTACCCTGTTTATGATGCAAAAATTCTCCCAGTGAGATCAATATTTTGTCGTTGTTGTTGTTCTGGATAGTTTTGTCCTTATTATCTCTTTTTTTTTTTTTTACTGCTGAGTAATATGGCTGACCTCCTGAGGGGGATATGAATTGGAGGAGGAGGAGGAGGAGGAGGATCGTGCCACAATGATTTCATCTCAGTTGCAGCTAAAGTGAAAGTCACACTACAGGACTGTTTGAACAGCCTCCAAGAGTCTTTGTGTCTAATCCAGGCACGGGCAGGAGCTTCTCACACCCATGGGTGCTCTCTGAACAGAATATTTTACACTTCAAGATTTTGACATTTGCTCAGATTGTAGCAGCTCAAGCTCGTCACAAGGGCAAACCTTCGCTCATCGACCTTTCCCCCCTCGATCTGCCGGCCGTAGACGGACTTAACTAAGCTCTGGTCATAAAATGTTAACATTATTTGAATACTGGGGCAAAAGGATGCTTAAAGCAGACCACAGCCCTACCATTCATTACATAAGAGCAAAACAAAGAGTCACACAGAGAAGGGTTATGGCTCGGGGTCGGGTGACAACAGCATATGATTCATGGCTTGGTGTGCCCTTTTGTCTTGTCCTCCTTGTGGTGGGACCATCCAGTGCTCTTAGCCAATGTTATTTCACAGCCTTCAGACCTTGCGCTCTATCTGCTTCAAGTAAACCGGCAATGTCATTTCATATGCCTTCTTCTTGCCTTGGTGGAGGAATAAAGAAAGAATATGGCATGTGTCACAACAAGGGATGTTCCTTTTTCTTCATTTTTTTTTGATGTGGCGAACAACAACTATTGTCAGCGTTGTTGTCGTTGTTTGTTTGTTTTTTTCTTTAATGTATCTGCAAAGGTTTCGAATACCTTGAGTCTTATTACATAAAAATTTAATTTCGAGAGCGCTTGGTGTTTGAGGGCGCCGAGCAGAACCAATTGTAAATGCCGTTAATGCAACGCGCTGCAATAACCTTTGATGTCTTTCTCTTTCTGACAGCATAGCGTGGTTCCTAGTTTGAATTTGCAGCAGAGGGTATTCATGTGGTTTCATATCATTAAAGAGAATACACACAAGAGCAGGGGAGCATAACCTAAGCATGAATTTTGATATTTGGCAACATTTGTCATATATGGAATAAATTTACATGGCTGGCTTGTCAATAACCTCCAAGCAGCTGATTAGAATTGTAGGAAGATATTGATTTTATGCTAATTCATTCTATGAGAAGCATTTTGCTTAAGTATCTTTTCAATTACTTCATGTGGTAGAGGGCTTTTTATTTATAGTGCAGGCTCACGATGAAATTGAGGAAGTGTTTTTAGACACACATGCGCGCGCACACGCTAGACTGTGAGTGTAGAACAGTGGCCTCCCTCTCTTTGTTCGCACAAACCAGATACTTCAAAGAGGCCAACAGCTGCTGACACCAGCTGGATGGCACAAGTGGTCTCTGCATTTGGTGCTGCTGTATGTCTCCTCTGTCTAATTTGATGTAGTTTTGGGTGGGAGAACTTGACACAAAACTACACTGATGAAACAAATGATTGAATTACTTATTTAACATCAAATCTTAGAAGTCAGAAGAGGAGACTGAAACTCAGAGCAGCTCAAGAAGGTGTTTGTCCTTCAGTATTGCCTTTGTGATTCTTGGATTGTACTCCCAGCAGACATAAATGTGTCTGACGCCTTGATGAGGTGGTGGGGGGCTTCAATGATATAGGATGATCATGATTTATGAGGAGGGAGAAACAAGATCAAAAGGAAGCCTAACATTGTGTCTCTCTGCCCTCTCCACTGTCCTCCATACATGGACGGCAGGCACGCATGTCTGTGCGGGAGTTCCCTGTCCTTGTCATGCCATTCATGGAGTGGCTGTTGTCAATGGGGCAACGGGCTACCAAATATGGCGAAGGGGTCGCACTGCACGGCCCACATCTTACAGACACTTAGGAGTATAAAATGGCCGGGCCTGACACTCCAGTACCCCTGGTTTACACACTCAAGATCCGGCGCCTGGTGAGTACAGAGCTGACCAGAGGAGGACTGACCACAGCTGAGAGTGGCTAATTTCTGAAGAGGATGATACAGGACTTTTAACACCAGTGACTTTCATCAAACCCTTTGACTAACATGTCATCACAACTGGAGCAAAAATGCTTTTTTTCCTTATTGTCCGGTTGTTGACTTCAAACTCTAAAAATCATGGACTTTGGCGTGGTGCATGTGTGCTACTGAACTCATTGTGTAGTAAATAGATAGATTTATATTCACCAACACTTCACACAGTCCAGAGGCAATATGGAGCACTGGAGCTAACTGTACCTTAACGTACGTGTTGCAGAGCTGACGTCATGTGCGACGACGACGAGACAACCGCCCTGGTGTGTGATAATGGTTCCGGCCTAGTGAAAGCTGGGTTCGCCGGGGATGACGCACCTCGCGCAGTGTTTCCCTCCATCGTTGGTCGCCCCCGTCACCAGGTAAACAATCTACAAGCTCCATGGAATAGCGAGTATTTCTTTTTTTCATTTAAGAGCATCAAAGGCGAATGATGGGAGTTGTCGCCATCGTGCGTAATTACGCACCAGAGTTACGCATCAATAATCACAGTTACAGCGACTTTAAGATTCCGAGCATGTGGATCTATATTCATTTTGGTGCAGCCGAAAGTTACACTGTTGTCCCCAATCCACTGATTCCCGCTCTTCCCATATCAGGGCGTCATGGTTGGTATGGGCCAGAAAGACTCGTACGTCGGTGACGAGGCCCAAAGCAAGAGAGGCATCCTGACGCTAAAGTACCCCATCGAGCACGGCATCATCACCAACTGGGACGACATGGAGAAGATCTGGCACCACACCTTCTACAACGAGCTGCGCGTGGCCCCCGAGGAGCACCCCACGTTACTGACAGAAGCCCCCCTCAACCCAAAGGCCAACAGAGAGAAGATGACTCAGATCATGTTCGAGACCTTCAACGTTCCCGCGATGTACGTGGCAATCCAGGCCGTGCTGTCCCTGTACGCCTCTGGGCGTACCACAGGTATGACTTCATTCACAGGTGCGCGACGTGTTTGTTAAGTGAAAGAATAAACTGATACATCACCATCCTCAGGTATCGTCCTGGACTCCGGTGATGGTGTGACCCACAATGTGCCGATCTACGAAGGTTACGCTCTTCCTCATGCGATCATGCGTCTGGATTTGGCCGGTCGTGACCTCACTGATTACCTCATGAAGATCCTGACGGAGCGTGGATACTCCTTTGTCACAACCGGTAAATGAGACAACTGTCGGTTGGTTATCGGCTTATTTTGCACTCAAAGCTACAATTTAGGTTTGATAATATGTACAGATGCTAAACACGCAAGAATAACTTCAAAGAAACGTGACCAAACTTGAAATACTTAACTATAGTCGGGAGAACTTGAACTTTAGCGTGTATGAAAACGGTTTATTTCATATCTCTTGCTTGGGAATAAACTTTAATATAAATAAATGTTCCATATATGACAATTTATGAGATACAGATTTGACTGATTGATCTGATCCCTCCAGCTGAGCGCGAGATCGTGCGTGACATCAAGGAGAAGTTGTGCTACGTGGCTCTGGACTTTGAGAACGAGATGGCCACCGCCGCCTCCTCTTCCTCCCTGGAGAAGAGCTACGAGCTTCCCGACGGTCAGGTCATCACCATCGGCAACGAGCGTTTCCGTTGTCCGGAGACTCTCTTCCAGCCCTCTTTCATCGGTGCGTACATAATGCTGGAAAGCTGATAGTTTCACAGACTAAACTTGACCAAAAGTCATTTATTTCGATAGTTCATAGAACATTTTAAGTTGCTTTACTAGAGAACTTCCATTTTATGCTGATTTAAGCTATTCTTACTCAACATTTTAGAGGACGAAGTACTCCTCCCCCCTCTCAATGCGTTTTAAAGTCAGAAGTTACACATATTTACATTTTTACACACAAAAATATGATTTACTTCTTAAACATGTTGCTTAAGAACTCGGCTATCCCAAGAAGTCTTTCAGTGGGACCCCCTTTCACCGGTTGCAGGACTAAAATTCTGCTTACACAGCAAATCATCAGGAATACTAACAAGTCAAGTTTAATTTGAGCTTTAAGTCCCCTTCACCGAGTGCTTTTGGTATTTCAGTCATATTTCTGCTTAACAAATTCAGATTGCAGTATTTTATATTTGACATTTCTACTTTTAATAAAGGAAAACATACACACACTCACACACACACACATACACACACACACACACACACACACACACACAGAGTATTTTTTTCATTCTTAAGCAATCCAGTAAAAAAAAAATCCACAACCATTCAGAAACGAAGAGAAGTTATTTCACCTCACTAGAAGTTTTTATTAGTTTAGATGAAATTAAGTGGTTTAACCGTTAAGTGAAACTGTGCTTACTTAAGGCAGTTGTGTATTGTTTTATAACAAGGGGCCTTCCCATTAACCACCACCAGCTGGTGGGGGGGGGGGGGGGGGGGGCTTATCAGCCCTCTAGTAACCAGCAGTGCCGTCAACTGTCCACGTTGACGCAGCAGCTGACTGGAGCTGTCCTCTTCAGCACCTGTTAGACAGCTGACGCCAGAGGCCGTCGTGTTTCCTGCTGCTTGCTGCGGGAGGGGTAGAAGTCACTAACTTGGCTGCTGTGTTTGCACAGGCATGGAATCTGCTGGCATTCACGAAACCACTTACAACAGCATCATGAAGTGCGACATTGACATCCGGAAGGACCTGTACGCCAACAACGTCCTGTCCGGCGGCACCACTATGTACCCTGGTATCGCTGACCGCATGCAGAAGGAGATCACTGCTCTGGCACCCAGCACCATGAAGATTAAGGTAACTTTACCTGACTGATGAATAGGACTTTACAGGAGGAGAGAAGCACAAATAAAACATGCTACGTGTTTGTGTTCAGATCATCGCCCCCCCGGAGAGGAAGTACTCTGTATGGATCGGCGGCTCCATCCTGGCGTCTCTGTCCACCTTCCAGCAGATGTGGATCAGCAAGCAGGAGTATGACGAGGCTGGACCCTCCATCGTCCACAGGAAGTGCTTCTGAACCACTCCTGTCTCTACCCTCTCTTACCTCCTCTCATCTGTGCCAAAAGCTCAGCCGCCCCAAAAAGTTGTTGTCGTCAAATTATTTGTTTACACTCAAGTGCAATTTTTATGTGGATATGTATAGCTTTATAAATAATAATAATAATACAAAAAAAAGAACCGGGACTTGCAGTACACGCCTCCTCCGCCTTTCTTTCTCTGGAACTGAGTGATCTGTGTTTGGAGTGTGTGCGTGTGTGTGTGTGCGTGTGTGTGTGTGTGTGTGTGTGTGTGTGTGTGTGTGTGTGTGTGTGTGTGTGTCCTCTTATCACGTGATGGACGAGTAAAGGTTATTACAGGTTTGAATTAGAGGAGATTAAGGTGAGCGGAGAGGATCAGCCACCTCATGAACCTCACAAAGTTTCATTGAGTGAAAACACGGCTGTCACGTGATGCGTCATCCTGCTGGACAAGCTTATCGCACCTTGTCTAAAATAATGATCATGGTAAATGTATGATCCATCATCACAAACATTAGACAAATACTTTGCACCTATTTTAAAAACCTACACACGGGAAAGAAATGTGATAGAAGAAAGACACACACACGCACACGCACACGCACGCAGACAAGCAAGCTTCAGTATGAAGAGATTTGTAACTCGGATGGTACTTTCACTCTGTCACTGCACCCAGAGCATCATCTTCGCCTGAGGTGGAAACAACAGCTCTACCAGCTGGGCCAGCAGTGTGCGACGCATACAACCGCCCACCCCCCACCACCCCCCACCCCCTCCAAAAAAAGGGAGATTTTATCCTTTTGCAGAACAGTATAATCCTTTCTGCTCCTGCAACCTTATTTAAGTTTGGTTGAATAGTACAATACGTAGCACATGTCTTGCAGAAAAGATGTATGAATGATGATAATAATAAAAAAAAGAATCAAACTAGGATGTAACCTTGACCCTCGCGCTAGGACACGGTGCACCGGAAGGTTGCTATTAGTATGTGGTCGTTTCACACTCCTGTGGAACCAGGGACGCTAAAATACACAACCAGGCCGTAGCATTCTCTACATAATTGTCTTTAATAATAGTGAAATATTGAAAATGTGAAGCCCGGCACTCTTGGCTGCGCTCCACCGACCTGTCTGCGCGTACGTGACGCATGGGAGGGGTGTGTGTGTGTGTGGGGGGGGAGACTACTTAAAGGCGGATTAACGCTGGCAAGACATTAAATCCAACCTCCCTCCATCCAGGCGCAGCGCACAGCCCATCAACCTGATCTGAAGATCGAAAATAGGAGGGCTTATAATAATCAGCCCCTCAGACTCCCATGACAAGGAAAAGTGTGGCAGCGTCGTGGGAGCGCTCGGCACACAGCAGGACGCTCGCTGCGCGCTCAGCACAGAACCAAGCAGATAGCGCACAAAGATAGGAGCAGAAGCGGGGACGGCAGCAGCAGCGGCAGCAGCAGAAGCAGCATCCCATCACGGATGCATTTTTAGCCCGAATCGGACGCTTTGGAGACTGACAAAAGCAAAATAAAAAAGAGAGGAGAGAAGCGGCACGGGACATAACGCGCTTTTTTTTTGGAGGGATTTGAACAGAGTGCCGTTGTGCCCTCGTCTTCTCCGGATGCTCAGAAATGGGGGAATGGACTATACTAGAGAGGCTCCTGGAGGCTGCTGTCCAGCAGCACTCTACTATGATAGGAAGGTAAGATGAACAACAGAAACCAAGAACGACAGAAGAATCGCAGCAGCCTCCAGGATCGTCTTTAGCATGGTTCCCAGACCCCCGTTTCTGTCTTGTGCCTCACGGATCTCCTGTAGCATGGTTCCCAGTCCTCCTCCGTGTCTGTGTTGTGGATTTTTTTGTCTTATTTCACAGATTTCCCTCTTTTTGTCTTTCTACTTAAACTAGGCAGCTGAGTAGTTCAAGCTGTCTTTTTTTTTCACAGCCTGGGATGGTGCTGCAAAGTGAAACAGCCCCCCCCCCAAAAAAAAAAAAAAACCAACGCAAAAAACAAAACACATTTAATTTCATTTCACTCATTCACTTCATCCATTTAGTGTGAGCTGTTGAGTTTGAGAGGTGGTTGAGGTCTTTTTTCCCCTCCATTGATCACACAGATAACTTGTCATTTTACCCCATTAAACACACACGCGCGCACACACGCACACACTAAGCGGAGAGGTAAGAAAACACCCGGAGCGACCTGTTTCAGCACTGGACAGCTCCTCAAATTAACACGCGCGCGCGCGCGCGCACACACACACACACACACACACACACACACAACAAATAAACCACGAATATTTACACTTATTTTCACATTTGTTTGTTTGTTTGCTTGCTTTTTAGGATCCTACTAACAGTGGTGGTCATCTTCCGGATTCTAATCGTAGCAATAGTTGGAGAGACTGTCTATGATGACGAACAGACCATGTTTGTTTGTAACACCTTACAACCGGGCTGCAACCAGGCGTGCTACGATAAGGCATTCCCCATTTCACATATTCGATATTGGGTTTTTCAAATCATCATGGTGTGCACGCCGAGTCTTTGTTTCATCACCTATTCAGTGCACCAGTCAGCCAAGCAGAAGGAGCGGCGCTACTCGACAGTCTATCTGACACTAGACAAGGATCAAGATTCACTGAAACGAGACGAGAGCAAAAAGATCAAGAACACCATTGTTAATGGAGTACTTCAGAACACGGAGAACTCCACCAAAGAAGCTGAACCGGACTGTTTAGAAGTCAAAGAGATCCCCAATTCGGCTATGAGAACTACAAAGTCCAAAATGAGGCGACAAGAGGGCATCTCCAGGTTTTACATCATCCAGGTGGTGTTCAGAAACGCGCTGGAGATAGGCTTTTTGGTGGGTCAGTACTTCCTATATGGATTCAACGTGCCGTCAGTATACGAGTGCGATCGTTACCCCTGCATTAAAGACGTCGAGTGCTACGTCTCCAGACCTACAGAGAAGACAGTGTTCCTGGTGTTCATGTTCGCGGTCAGCGGGTTCTGCGTGGTGTTGAACCTGGCTGAACTCAATCATTTGGGCTGGAGGAAAATCAAAACAGCCGTGAGAGGCGTGCAAGCTCGACGGAAGTCCATCTATGAGATCAGAAATAAGGACTTGCCCAGGATGAGTGTGCCCAATTTTGGCCGTACTCAATCTAGTGACTCTGCGTATGTGTAACACACACACACGCACGCACACACACTCTCTCTCTCTCTCTCTCTCTCACACACACACACACGCACACACTCACACACATACAGATACACACCTAAAGATGGAAAAAACCCAGAGATGGACATGATGGATAGCTCCGCACGCCTAATTCCTGTCATGACTTCAAGAAGTGGGCTATTTTTTTCTTCTTCTTTTCTTTCTTTCTTTGTCTTTTAAGGACTTCATAGCAAACGTGTAAGATCACGTTTGTTAACTTATTTATTATTGCACTGATGCAACTTTTTAGTAACGTTTATACTTTGTAAGATGCTAAACGGAGACCATGTGTTCACGTTACTCTTTGTGGGCTTGTACTTGAAGAGAGTAAACGCAAAAATTGCACTAAGAGGTGAACAATTGAAGAGCCTATCCAAAAAAAAAAAAAAGAAAAAAAAGTGCTACTGACCTGATGGTGTTTTTAAAAATACTTTATTTCCACCTCTTCTAGGCTTCAATAATTAAATGGCACCAGTGGTGAAAAGGACAAAAAAAAAAAAATCATACTACCAACCAGATTTATAGATATCTAAATCCTTAATGGTTCAGATACATCAGCGTACTTCATGTTTTTGTTGCCTGTGTTGCACCACTGACCTTAACATGTAACCATTCCATTGCTTTATAGCTAATTGCAAACAGTATCTGGTGAATTTGCTGCAAATGTCTGTGACTTCCTTAATTTATAACACACCAAAGCGCCCACTGCTTTTATTTGTGAAGTGTTTTTCTTGCTTTCTGTGTAATCAAGTGCCATACTTGTATATAAACATAATATATATGTATACATATAAATATATAAATATATAATAATCATCATGAAAGCTGATTCCCTGCTTGGATTATGCTAAATGCCGCCCAGTTTCTTTCTTTTATTTATCAATTTATGGTTTTCCCCAAAGTTGCTTTATTTTCTTGTGATTTAAACGAGAGGAGAAGAAGGAGGAGAAGATGAAAAAAAAATGAAGATATAAAGTTTTCTCCGTTTTATTTCGCAAATGACTGGAAAAGAAATGAAAAGTGCTAGTCTCTTTTTTATATAGAAGAAAGAAATGTTTCTCCCCAATCAAATAAAACTGGAAAATAGCACAAATTGACATTTTTACTAAAGAACGGGCAATAGAAATCTGCTCTGGTGCTACAGTTTTTTCATAGAAAGGTTTTAAATGTAACCGAAACAGATCAGCATAAATACTGAACATCATTTTTTTTTTTTTTCTGTGGAAAATAAAAGTGGGATTCATGTACACCAGAAATGTGTGAGGTGCAGTACTTTTGTGTCTGCTGCTCTGGCTTGTCTTTACCGACCTATCACAGGGATAGTGGAACTTTTGCCTGCTTTTGCTGCAGTGATTTTAAGCCACACCCACTGCAGGACACACCTTGTGCAGGGTCTCATCAATACTGCTGCTGCTGCTTGAATGAGACGCATCAATACTTCCGCTCCATAACAGAGAGGCTAGAGGGAACTTTCATCCCTGTATGGCGTGCGTCAAAATCAAGTATCGCTGTAGATTTGCAGCATCTGACTGCGAAGTTAGTTTGAGGCCGCCCTTGGACTCTGCGGGAATGACAAAAAGCCGATCATGACTTGAGCTGTCCTTACCGGTGGTGCTCGGCTCAACCTTTCCTCTGTCATTTGAGTAAAAGGATGTAAGAAAGCAGCAGGGGAAGGTTTGTGAGCTCCCTGTGAAGGTCACCGTGGAGAGAGAGAGAGGGGGGGGGGACTGTACTCAACAACAAACGGAGGGAGAGTGAGATAGATATGAAAACACTCACGAAGAGAAATAAAATCAGATACTTGTAGCTTGACCATTATGGTTGATGTGCGACGTCTTGATTCTTCTGTCAGGACATGTAAGAGGAGAAACATCCATCTTCAGCTAAGCAGGAACGTAAGCGTTCTCCTCAGAAATCAAAGACGAAACAAAAGAAGTAACTTAACTTTGATGCAATGCAGGCGTCGTGTGCCTCTTTCAGAAAATTGTTGTTCATTATTCAAACCATCTCGAAAATGAAAATCAACCACCACCAATGAAAACAGCATCATGTGAGCTGCGTGACAATGTTCCGGTGTGTCTGTCTTTTTGTAGCTATGATAGTTTACAGCCCAGGCCACATATAGCCCATGAACAGTATAAAAAATACATGACACTTTCATGTATTGCAGGTTTACGCATCTAAGATAATGCAGCTGCGCTATAAATAGAGATGAATTCATTTCAAGGACCGATCTACTGGCCTTATCCACCATTACAACTGCGGCAGAACACACCGAGAGCTATTTTAAGACTACAAGAAGAAAAGAAAAAAAACGCTGCAGGAATACCAGCATTTTTATGTGATTGCAGGGGGCTCAGTTACCTCGCAAGAAAAACGGTCGAGCCCCGGAAGTTTACATGTTCAAACCATGTCCGGTTTGTCTCTGGTTTCACGTGTGCCACAGTTGCAGGCCGAGAAACTGAAAAAAAAAATGGAGTCGGGTGCAGGGAAGGTGTTATCTGTACTTTCTTCTTTTATTCTTTTATATGAATAAGTGATAAAGATACATTCAAGGAGAACTCGTCTCCCTGTGTGTTTGGTGAGGAAGCTGCTCAGCTGTTTTATGACGAATGTGTGTCACTTCATTCTCACCCGTGCGAAGCAGTCAAATCCAAGATAATAATCTGAGTTAATCTTATCAGTTAATTGCAACGTTCATGAAAGTGATCGGACAACGCGCATAAAAAAAAAAAAAAAAATCTCCCCAAAGAAATTAGGAATTTTTTTTTCTCTTTTGTCTTTGCAATGATCCCTCAAAAAGGAGGTGACACAACCCTTGTTGTTACAGAGGCTTGTCATGCAGGATAATTGACAGCTCAATGATGAACTTTCTCATGCTGAAGCATTGATATTGGTGCATTCGTCGTTACTGCCCACCGTCACAGCTCAAGCTTGACCAGTGATGCTGCTACCAGTGTTGGTGAGTAAAAAAGATTTCGAAAACCATATCAGCCGTTGCGTTTTCACCTTGACCCCCCCCATGTCATTTTATATGTATAAACAGTTCATATAAAACAATTTTTCTGTATATTACTTTTGAAAATAAACTTTGCAATGCTCTGAAATAGTAAATCGCTTGGAATTTAATGATTGCAAATTATTCAAAGCATATATTTTTTTCAGAATTTTGTTGAACAGTGGGCGTCGCGGTGGTGCAGTGGTTCGCACTGTCCCCTAACAGCAAGAAGGTTCTGGGTTCGAGTCCTGGCTCGATCTTTCTGTGTGGAGTCTGCATGCTCTTCCTGTTCCTGTGTGGGTTCTCTCTGGTATTCCAGCTTCCTCCCACAGTCCAAAGACATCAAGAGGGGACGAGGCTGATTGATACTCTAAATTGACCGTAGGTGTGACTGTGAGTGTGAATGGTTGTCTGTCTCTCTGTGTTGGCCCTGCAACCCGTCCAAGGTGAACCCCGCCACTCGCCCAAAAGCTGCTGGGATTGCCCCCCCCCCTCCGCGACCCTTAACAGAAATAAGCGGAAGAAAATGGATGGATTTTGTTGAGTAAAGGTGTTTTCATATCAGCATCTGTAAACGTATAGGCTGATATCAGAATGTCTGTGACAAACTGGTATTGGAAGAGACACACACATTTATCCGTCAGGCTCTAAAAGTTACTCGTGTACTCTTGATTGTGCATGAGTGCTCCAACCTCAGCCGCTGTCAGTAGAGTTACAACTGTTCTGGAAGCAGCCTCTGCACTGTATGAGAGAATGTTTATAAGAGGACTTTCACCCGAGACTGAATCCTATAGTCCCTGTGCCCCTCCACTCCAAACAAGCATGTCCTCTCAATGTCTCCTCTTTTAGCAATCTGAAAAGAGAAGGTTGGCTCTGGGGGAGTGCTGCTTTAATTCTGCCTTTTGTGCAGATTACTGCATGAAATGGGGAACGCAAACAGAGGAAAAACAGTGTATGCTGGTCTTTTTGATCCACTCAGCCAGAAGCAATGAAATTAGCCTGGTTACTGCGGCACATGTGCATGGCATAGCATGGCATAGGCAGATATGGCATACAATGAAACAAAAACATACTTGATGTTTGCATCCATGTGGAGGAGGAAGAAGTAACGCTTTTGCACCGTATGACCAAGTTTCTGTCTTCCAGCGGTGCAAAAGCTTTCACTTTTCTCTGGCTGTAAAGTAGTTTTCTCTTTCTCTCCTTCTTCTCTTCAAGCCTCTAAGTTTTTCATTTGCGATACACACTCTTTTTTTTTTTTTTTGCCTATGAAAATTCTGCTATAATGAAATTTTCACACATCAAGGACAAAGGGACAAAGAAACATCTGACACAGAGAGATTTGGCTGTCTGGTTTGGTCGGCATTCAGAAGGATTTGGTTAAAAATAAGCACTGGCACTGACAAATTTTTAGACCTGACATACCTGTCAGCAGATTAATTTCTCATCCATTTTTAATGTGACCTCGGGATTAAGAACATTAGCAGATTATACACAGATTTGCAACCAGAGGTTCACAGTGGGACAGCCCGTACCTGGGTTAGGACACAATGATCCTAGGAACTGATGTATCATTTTCTAGGTAGGTCAGATTGAGTTAATCAGGGTGACTTTATTAGAACTTTGACAAATGGATAATGTAAAGTAAAGTGCACTCCTCCAGTTGGCATTTTACTAGTTTTCTCTATGATAAGCAGTTTTCTCTTCTGAGGCTCCAGCATTTATTACCCACAATAATACTACAGCATTTATTTGCCATACTGCGCCAACATCACTGGAGGAAGTAGTTTGTCATTAATGCAAAATGCAAAGGAGGCAGAGCTGTGCAACACTGCAGCAAAACACAAAAACAAAAAAAGAAAAAAAAACCCACAGCAAACAATTTCCTTCCTTTGACATCTTTCATTTCCTTCCAGAGGCGATGGTTCACTGTGACACTTGTTCTAAGTTTCTACGCCCACTTACCTCTTCTGCATTCCCTAATAGCTTGTACTACACGCAGCCCATCGTTCCTGATAAATGTTTAGGTTGTGCTCCA
Organism: Aulostomus chinensis; assembly: GCF_037954235.1. Lineage (NCBI taxonomy): Eukaryota > Metazoa > Chordata > Actinopteri > Syngnathiformes > Aulostomidae > Aulostomus > Aulostomus chinensis. Next base: position 14,272,217 of record NC_141336.1, on the reverse strand, counting down.
TTACACAGCCAATAAAAATCAGTAGCTGGCAAGACTTAATGGAACACAGAGGCATTCGCTGGCCAGTAGGACTGACAGAAGAGAGACAGAAGTATAGATATTAATTTACAGTATAGAGAGGAATATGAATCACTTTTAAAAAGGCACACAGGAATAGAAGATAATACCCGTCTTGTCAGATTTACCGTAGAATAAAAGGACGGTAACTCGTTTGCTTTGCAGCCGCCTCAGTGAGAAAGCTGCTGTTACATAAAAAAAAAGGGGGAAAAAAAGAGGAAAACCTGCAAGGAGAAACAAAGGAATTCTACAAATATCACTACAGGAAGCACGGGCTATTTTTAAATCCCATGGGAAGTGTAAGATTACACGTTGTGGGTTGGACTGGCTGCCTCTGCTGCCTCTGCACCTACCGCTGGTTTGCTCATCCTCTCATTGCACTCACTGTGGTTTTACCTTTGGACTCTGTATGAACCACCACTGTCTGCTTCTTATCCTCCTTATTTTATCCCTCCTGCCTCACAATTTACCTCATGCTTTTCTCAAGACGAGTTCAGTCCTCCTAATCTCTCTTTTTCCCCCCCCTCCTTATTCTCAACTCCTTCTTCCCTATGACTCTCCCAATCTCCCACCCATCCCCCCAACCGCCCTCTCCCTCCCTCTCTCTCTCTCTCTCTCTCTCTCTCTCTCTCTCTCTCTCTCTCTCTGTCTCTTCCTGATGTGATGCCATTTTGTCGTGAATCACGTGGTGGATGTTTTACTGAGCCCCAAAGAGAGGTAAGAAATCCCACTTTACAATGCGGCTCAAAGGGTCTTTTATTGATGCGGCACTTACAGAGGGAAGAAACAAAATGGTTGGGTGTTACTACAAAGATTACTTGTGGTACGGGGGGGGGGGTGTCAAGATAAATGTGACTACAGGTTTGCTGCTACAGAAAATGTTCTTTGAACAAGCACAAAAACACATGCGAAAATAAGTTCTGTACCATTGGGCTCAAACATCAGTTATTTATCTAAAAGTACATAATAGAAAAAAAACGCTGATCTTAAGAAGAATATTAGTAAACTGAAGGTGAAAGTGGGAGGAGCTTTCTGTCACAGAACTAAAACGATATAGATCAACCTGGACGAAGATGATATTTAGTTTCACAAGGCTCGATTCTGGGCTGCAGGTCTATAATAGAGATTTAAAACTGTGGTTCGACTTTAACGCAGTCGGAGAGTATCGACTGTACCCAGCAAGACTAAAATGAACATAATATGGTCAAAGTCACTTATACACTTCTCAACCATGGTTGGCCTTCCTGAATATGATGGGTATCATTTCTGCAAGCCTAATCTACACATGTTCAGAGATATCAACATTAATATTGAAAATATAAATAATATAAAATGCCTGAACACCAGAGGTTGTAACATTTCTTCTTTCAACCACTTCACATGGACTCATGAAGTCTAGAAAACTCCCGATCGCTCATCCTGCGATCCTCAATGATTTATAACAGTCTTCAGCATCTCAAATCTAAAATTCAACCGCATGTTTATTGTCAAATTACAAACTTTTCCATCCAATTCTATCAAAATCTGTTCATGGGTTTTCGGGCTATGTTGCTCACAAACAAAAACAAACAAACAAATGAAACCTACGCTGGTGATCACAAGAAGGAAATACAACCTACAAAAAGACACAGGATAGTTCCAAGTTCTTGCACTTGTTTTTTTGTTTTTATTCAAAAGATTCATAAACAAACAAAAAAACACGTGGAAATGTAAAAATACCTTTCCTCTGTCAAAGTGTTAATAATATTAAAATATTACAAACATGCTGGAAGGATACTGGCCATATGAAAAATGCTTATCATGGAGGGCATGGAGCACAACGCATATTCAGACGTCCATCTACATAATAAAGAACTGATGTGATAAGAAACACCTCACAATTCAAGAGTAGCGCAAACTGCCGCTGTTGTGTCTGTAAGAGGAAACGATACACCAGGGCTTCTGTTCTGTACTGTTTTGAAATGACTGTCTTTTCAAATGCTCCTCTGGGAATTCTTAGGTGTTCCACCCAAAGATTTACGTAATCAAGATCAAACCAAATGTTACCTTGGAAGAAATCATCTAGAATGTTACTGTTGATGAATTCCAGACTTTTTTTTTTTAATAGATTAAAAAAAAAAACAACAACCACAACCTAACTTCAGCAGAAAGGTATTACGCAAAGATACGGAAATCATTATCTGATTGTATTAGAAATTAGCATTGACGTGCACTTTTATCTGAAGTGGCTTGCGTGTGACATCTTGAGAGATGACTCAAAAGTTGAAACCCGTCACGTGTTCCTCTTACAAACTCAGAGAGATACCAGCATCCTACATCTGTCTGTTTGCCTTAAAACTTTCAATTGAAATCGCTGGTCTTTTTGTGTCCTGCAGATATGATGCAGATGGTAGCGCTAACCCCGAGCTGCCTGACGGCTATGAATAATCCCAATAGTGTGTCAGGATGTAGCATTTGCCCAAGATGACCTATGATGGAACACACACACACACACACATACGCGCACATGCGCACGCGCACACACACACACACATGCACGTACGCACGTACACACACAATTATTTCCCTTGAAGCACACATGCTGAGCTGCTCCCTTCTGAGTGTCTCAAATGAAAGCAGGGCTGCTGGGAAATTTGTGAAGAAACGTATGCCGTTGTTGTTGCTGAGGTGCTAATTAGACTGAGAAATCTTTTCTTAAACCCTCAATCCAAGCCGTCCACTTACACACACACACACACACACACACACACACACACATTAAAACACCCTCCCCCCCACATCAGAAATCCGGCTCTGCGAGCTAGAAGAACTTGAAAGTAAGAACTTGAAATAGATCAAGAGAAGTCAATCACCATCTGAGTGTTGTTCATTTTTGTGACAATGTTGGACGAGATGATAGAGATTTTTGGCGTGCGGCAATTGCTGACTGTGCTAATGATTCCCTACATTCTCATGCCAACTTGTCTTCGCAGCCAAAGGTAACACCGCCATGTCTTCCAATCCTAATAGTTGGCTGCTGCTTGAACAAAACAGTGAAGTAGATTTAAATCAATATGTGATGAAAGTAGCCCTGTTATTAATGTGTGAATTCTGCAATATCAGGAAATGGTCGCAAAAGATAGCAGCAATGTGGCAGCGCAGTTATGAGGAGAGGCGATTTAAACGATCATTACAAAGGTGGTGGGACCAATGAGGGTCTGCAGGAGGCCAGAGAGGGCAGAGGAGAAGTTGTACGCTAGCTTTCAGGCTGCTGACGCAGTGGAATCCTTCAAGAAATGGCTTAATGGTATTCCAGGATCAATACATCAGCAGCTAACAGATGGGCTCTACCTGCTGAAGGTCCACTTCTCCTGACGTCGGCTGATTTATGTTCTCACACCGTAAAGAATGCTCGTATTCACAGGTGAGGCAGCCTCATTTCATTCTTTTTTAAAATTTTGATTACTATTATAATATTAATATAATTAATATTCTCTATGTCACGTGATAAATCATCTCGAAACAGAATTGTAAAGGTTACTCCACCAATGGCAACAACCTTGAATTTTGAAGAAATTCCACTTCAAGTCAAAGAATGAAGAGCCTTCACCGTGTCTGTCTATTATATGGAGGTCTATAAAAACCTCATAGATGGATTTTGATGGAAAGATGACCAAATCAACCTTCTGAAGGCGACCTGGATCAAACTTTAGGTCATTTATGCACATTTGCGTGTTATAGTTATTAGTATTTTATCATCAAATTATTAGCATTTGCAGGCGAACGTTTCGTTTTCTGGTAATGATCTTCATCGTACGCTGGATCTTTTATTCAGGGGACCTATTTTTGATTTTACGGTTGATATCTCTGAAAATCTTTAGTATATTTTGGAGCAATTGATTGAGGATGTAGGACTCATGGAGTCGATTTTGACATGCAGATCCAGAGAACCTATTGTTTTTATAGGTTTGAAAGAAAATTTAAAAATGCATGCAGCAGAGGTTTGCACTCTCGATGAGCTTTCCAATCACAGAAGGAATTATGAGTTTACATCTCTTTTATTGTCTCTACCTAATAACTGACTCCCCCCCCTGCTGGTCAGTCATTTAATAAATAACCAATTGATAACTGGTAACTTGTGTTTTGCATCACAAGTACTCGCATGTCTCCTTTATGAATCCATGTATAATATGTGATAGCATGAATAAGGATAAAGAGCAGCGAGCGTCTGGCATGTGAATGAAAACTTTGGACTCAGTTTTCATGAAAAGGCCTTGCTGTCTTTTTAAAATGTTGATTAAATCTTTGAGAAAGGTTTGCCTCTTAATTGTTCATGTCAGCTGTGATAGGGTTTTAGTCAAGTATGATAGTAGTAGAATGGTATTAGTTCTGATGCTCATGATCCCTAGCATTTGGATACTAGTTGCTGGAGTTTTTTTGTGTGGCGTATTTAAAATTTTGGCAACCTATTTAGCTGTAAACTTGCTGCCTGACCAAAACAAAAACAGTAAATATAGAATATACATTTTTCAAATGGATAAGCTGGAGTTTTCTTTCCATGTAGCAGGGGCTCGGTGTAGTGCTCCTCTAGTGAGAGCAGCTCAGACTCTGGCTGGTCTGGGAGCTCTCCCATGGCCTTAGGAGGCACAACTGGAGACAAGCTGTTCTCCCTCCAAACAGAGATTTGGGTTCACATGACCTGAGCGAGCAGCTGTCTCCCGCAGTCTTCCCCTGCAGCACCGCACGCTGCAGAACGGAAATGTCCTGTGTAGAACGGCTCTGTTCATATGCGAGCCATGATGGACAGAATACTGCATCCCTCTAATGTTGACCGAACTACACAGAATCTCCTCATGAATATCAAGTGTTGGTTTGTAGCTTGCCAAGTCATTACTGAGACTTAAGTGGAAGCTTTTTTAAATAGCCAGAAGGCAAAGAAACTAAAGCTAAATAATATTTTCCAGAGTTAAAAAGAAAACCTCTCTTGCGTGACCAATTTCAGTCCCACAAAACTCCAAGTAGCAAAAGTAGATTAAAAATATTTTTTCGACATAACTATTAAATATTTGTGAGATTTAGATGATCCTCAGTTATACATAATGCTCAAAAATACATTTAATTGATATCTTTTTATGTGGCCTCTTTGCACCCCCCCACCCCCAAAAAAAAGCAGGACTGTTGTGATGCCACACAGCAGAAACTGGCGCCATCTGTGTCTGTGTGTGGCGTGTTACCAACACTGTTGCCACCCCCACCCCCTCATGTTTGATTTCCTGGAGATGAGAGAAGATTAATGATGTTCCTTCTATATAAGCGATCAATCTGGAAGAACAGTGCACCAGGGTTCCTCTCAGGAGATGCTGCACATCTGGCAAAGAGAGACTATCATCACCAAATCTCTGAGCCGTCCTCCAGAAAGCTGTCAGTGCATATTTATACACAATGTATAATTTTTCTTTGTCTGGTTTGATTTTCTGTAATATTTGTAATTTTGTAATATTTTTATATATATATATATATATATATATATGTGTGTGTGTGTGTCACAGAAGGGCACAACAGCATCCTTGTATTCTGTAGCAGTGTGTGTGTCCATGAGAGATTTTCTGCATTGAGCGGTCAGTTCCTATGCATGTTCCTATGTTGGCGTAGTGGATTTGCATGTGTATCAACAGGATGCTATGTTAGAGTCGGCACACACTTCTTCTTCATTTAATGTACAATAGAAGGCTGCGCACTCTCACTGGTTATGAGAAGACCGTTGCTGAGTGTCCTTCAACCGCAAGAATCCAGTAACTCTGTGCAGCAGACAACTGTTCTGATCTTGAACTGGTGTTATATAACGTGTCCTCTGAGGTCACTGGGTCGATTGGCCTGCTGGAACTGGCTAATTGTGACATGTACGGAAATGTGATGTGTGATGTGTGTGCCTTTATAGACCCCGTGATTAGGAACATCCATGTAGTGGTCAAGGGTATGGGGAAGGGTCTGGTTTTGCAAGTACTGTAAAAGATGGGAACAGCACATGTATCCATGAGTAAGAATTAAACATCATATGTTGTAGAAGTTTTATGTTGTGTTTCAAACACACACACACACACACACACACACGCATATACTGAACATACGCACACACACATACGCACACACACACACACATATACTGAACATACGCACACACACACACACATACGCACGCACACACACACACACACACACACACACACACACAAACACTTACTTGAAAAAGCTAAGTCAATCCCTGCTTTACACTGGCTACTCCCATGATTGAAATAGAGTGTGAAATTTCTGCTCAAACATTCATGAGCACAGACCTGCATTACATCACTTCTGTATCTCATCATGGTGCCATGACTCGGAACAAGGCCACAGCAAAGCAAATGTAAGGAATGCTGAGCGGAATAAAACAAATTACTCTTGAACTGCACAGAGAACCAAGCGAGAGAAAGAACATGAGATGCAGAGGGAGGAGGAGAAGAAGAAAAAAGGAGAGAGAAAGGGAAGGAGAAGGAGGAGTGGATGCGTGTTTGTCTTAGACTGCTGTCTCTTCCAGCTTGCCAGACATTACTTCACCACAGCTTCCTTGTTCGCAGATATGACCTCACTCTCAGAGCCCATGCCATCCAGCATTAGCTAGACGCAGCCCAATACCTTCATGCAAGTGGCTCTCCTCCTCTGCGGAAACCTGCAGCAACCGTACAAGCTGTTTCTAGCCTTTGATAAATCATGCAGTGTTTACTACTACGCAGGGCAGAGACGAGAAACCCAAATCCCAAAAACATTTGGGATGATCCTAAACTGCATAATTCATCAGAGCTGAGGTGCAACGCTGCTCAGGCATGAAGATGTCTGGCTGGAGAAATCTATCGCTACACTTTCCAAGACAAGTCTGTTATTCCTCTACAGCGTCGGGATATATAGGCCAAGTTTAGTTCTGAAGTGTTGCCCTTTTGGTTTGTGGAAGAAACACTCTTTAGACTTGTTGCTGTTGTGTTTCTTACGTCTAGTTTTTCACGTTCAGCTGAATTGCCTCAATACTATTGACTATCTGGTAAAACTCCTTGGAGTGGAAATACTCTAATGCTGAAACATAAAACTTACAAGCTGGAACCATCAAATTTTGGTAAAATTGGTTTAAACTCTAAGGGCAGCACGGTGGTGCAGTGGTCAGCACTGTCGCCTCACAGCAAGAAGGTTCCAGGTTCGAGCCCCGGCTCCAGCACAGGATCTGTCTGTGTGGAGTCTGCATGTTCTCCCTGTTCCTGCGTGGGTTCTCTCTGGTACTCCAGCTTCCTCCCACAGTCCAAAGACATCAAGAGGGGACGGGGCTGATTGATACTCTAAACTGACTGTAGGCATGGCTTTTTTTTTACTGGTTATAGGCAATAACAGCCATAATAATCAAAAATATGAGCCTAATCCAACGATGCGCAATTAAACAGGAAGTAATGACATGGCAGCAACTGTGTTATACAAAACCACTGAATGTGTTTGGTGATAGGAGGGGTCTTCTTCTTCTTCTTCTTCTTCTTCCTCTTCTTCTTCTTCTTCATTTAATTTCTTGATGCAGCCAGTATGTTATTCTGCTCCACATTGGTTACTCCTGGCTCTCCATATACAAACTAATCTACGAACAGGGTCTAGGTACAATGAAGCTAATTAATTGTGTTATTTTTGATTTTTGTTTTGTATCGTTCTAATAATTAAGTAGTCAAAATCAAAGATGTAATTTGCTATTATTAATTATCATTGAGTTAAACTGTTTTCAGGATGTGAAAATGGAGAACTGGTGCTGGAGAATAAAAAAACAGATTTGTAAGGTCTGATGTGATTTCGATTGTGTTAAAATGGATTTTAATCTGAATGGTATCAAAATCAAGGTATCTGTGTCAAACATTTTCACGATTTTGATTCTGAATAAGTTTCACACATTAGACTACACTATTTCTGTGCATATGAACCCAAATACTGAATCTGCTCGTGCACAAAACTTAAAAACCCCTTTCCTTTCTAGTTCTGTTGGTGACACACTTCGCTTGACCTTGTTTGTTGTCCCTTTTCTGGCACATCTTTTTTGCCATTCTGGTCCTCTCCACTGACCCACCTCTGGGTGCTTCTGTCTGCCAGCCAAGCAACACTCACTGTCAGTCATTTTTCCTGTCAAAGGGTTGAGAGCACTCCCTCCGGACTGACGTCTACCAATCAGGCCGAGCCGTCTCCCATCTCTCCTGCCCCGGTCCCAGTCTACATGTCCCACTTTGGCCTCTCAAGTGACAGGGAAAAACAGAGGGGAGAGCGAGTTTGTGATATAAAGTGAAGTTGTTTGGGTGATGTTGACAGACAACTGGTGACACAGGATGTTCTGAAGTCCATCTCCAGAGAGATGGATGAAGAAATGACTGCAATACAAAAATAAACCTCAGCCCCATAAGTGATGATTCATGATATCTTCAGTCAAGAGTTCACTCCAGACCCCACATTCCCTCTTTCACCTCTACACAGCTAAAGAGCCGTTTTCCATTAATTCTTCTTTTTGCCTTTAAAGTGTCGCCTACAGGTGACTTTCCTCTGGGCACAGAGGGCAGCAACTTTAAAAAATGTAATTACATTGAATATTCCCTTCTGGGGCAGCACCCCGGGATGAGGGTGATTTAATACGTCTGGTTCAAAGGTCAAAGGCTGTTCCAGGGATTACGCCTTCCTCATCCTGTCTGCCGTAGCTGCTATCTGGGTACATGTTCCATTTCTCTTGTTCAGAAATATGCTCTTTTGAAGCATCAATATTGAATACTGTATTAGGTCATCACCTGTAATTTGTCACTGCATGCGCTCACTTTACATTGCACCACTGTAGTAAATAACCAGCCCTGTCAGTGGTTTATTTTTACACACTTTAATATCACATGAGTTATGCCGTAGAACAAACAGTCGGCCAAAATGTCAACATGATTTTTCTACCTGACACTCAAAAATGTAGATGGGCTTCAGTCTCTGCGTGTACATACAGACACATAGAGCTACTAGAAATGGCGAGGTGTGTGAGCTTCTTAGCTCATTCCAAAGGCTTTTATCAGCTTCTGCATCAGTCAGCGCCTGACACATTGGAGTGAGAGCAAGTAACACATGTCACACTTGCATGATGGCCTCAAAGCTGCAGAGGGGCTCAGCTTGTTGTTGCCTGTCTGAGGATGCTACGGTGTCATACGATCAACGTTTAAGCCCTTTAAAAGAGGCCTGCTTTCTCACACTTCAGGATTGAGAGATCTTCACTACTCTACTCCGCCACCATGGTAACAAAGGAGATGTACAGTAAGAACACACACAAACACACGATCATGACAGCTGTCTAGTAAGCCCTCACGCCTGCCAGACACTGCCGGCATCATAAGTGGAATAGACCATCGGATGCAGTGCTGTGAAACCGTAGTCGACTACCCTCCTTCCGTCCTTCATTAGTACCTTCCTATCACGGCGTCTCCTCCTCCTCTTCATGTCTCTTTGATTTCTTGTTTGATCATCAGTGCCGGAGCTCAGCTTGACCAGTGTACCATCATCCTGGTGTCTTGTTACTGACTCAGTTTCTAAAAGCTGCCAGGGGCTATACACAAACATGCAAGTATGGGAATACACACACACTGACACAAAAATGTTGATATGTTGTGATGTACAGTAGGCAGACAGTCCTCGTCCAGTCCTTTAGTGAGGTGATTCGCACCAAAATAACACAATGTGCAATTCAATGTAATCAATTAACGTGACAATTTACTTCCTCAGAAATCAACGCATATGAATTGGTCTCTACAAAGATGAAAAATGCAAGTTTCAAGTATGAAAGCACAAGCAGGTTATTGCTCGAACACGTTTGAAAAACAAAACCAACTCAAAGATCTTGTAAACGCAATTAGATCGATGTCTGAAAATGTGGTCAAATTGTCCCGGGGTGGTCAATATACTGTATCTATATTGTGGAGTCTTAGAAATCCTCAGTTTTCATTTTTAAGTTGTATTGGTGTCAATTTGCTGCTCCTTTAGAATGTAATGTTTAAAGCTACATTGACGCCGCAAGCACACAGCAGGAAAACAAAATTCGGGAACTGTTCTTCATCGCTGCATCAAATTCTCTTGCTAGCGGACATGCAGCAGGAGAGCTCACTGCCTGCTTACTGGAGGCCATATTACTGGATGGGCGACTCAGAACCATGTCTGGGTTGGCAGGCTGTGGGACGCTGCTACAGTTAAATCGCGTATTTTCTGATAGGAGTCTGGGCCTGAGGAACGACGCGGAACATTTGTTTGAAATCATTACAGTGCTATGAAAAAAGTGCGATCTGTTTGTGCTGAGATTCTTAGATGACTCGGTGTTCAGTTTCATTAGTGACACTTAAAAAGAAGAACATTTCAGAAGATTGATGTTGTAATGAACTGCAACGTGGAGATGTGAACAAATGGGAAACTCCAACTTTGCACCAATGGTGCAACTTCACCACTTAACACCCCATTTTTGTGCTAAAAAGTGTGATTTTAGGTTTTCTTAAAAATCCAAATGAAAGATTAGTTATGTAATATACAAATGTGGGCATGGTTGACTCGGAAATTATGATTAATGTCATTGTAAATATGATAGATAGATGAGGCGGTGGGGGGGTTATAATGATTTGTAGGTAAGAAAATCAGGAATGACGGACAGCAGAGTTGTTATAAATGGCTCTTGAATTACACTGATAAAACTAATCTGCTGTCCCTTAATGGGATTGGAGACAGATTGAGTGGTTTGGTAGTTGATAACATTATGCAATCTCTTCATACCTGCAGCAAGTTGCTATGGTACCCGTTTTATAAAGCGTTCTTTCCACTTAACCTTTGTACCCCCCCGTCTATTTTCTGTGCGTGTGCCTGTGTTTGTGCACCTGCTGAAGATTAAAGCGTGGTTGACGGTCCGGGGCTCTTTTGAAAGTAGCAGGGCCGAGAAGCCGCCTGTTTCCATTAGCGAGACGCAGATCTGTGTGTTCAGGACGCCATGTCTCTGCCTTTCTTCAAACCCCCCACCCAAACAACCTCTCCTCTTCCAGGTCTAACACCAAACACTGAAACCTGAATCTTATTGTATCATAAAGCACTTTTCCTTACCTGCCTTTTTATCTTTTAATCTCTGTTCTGCAACATTCTGGCGTCTGCTTCGTCCTTTCCTGCCTCTACCTCCTAATACACTCGTTGGTATTCTACACAGCTTCAGTGTAATACAGAAATGTCATTCAGCTTCACGTCTCTTGCTCAAACATTATCATACAAATACAGACAGGAGAACAAAAAAGGAGATGTGGATTCATGTAGCGCATAAATAACAAGCGCAAGTGATTTTCATGCACCACAAGCCTGGTAATGATAATAATAAAAGTAATAAAAAGCTATCTGTTGCAAACGCGGAAGATATAGATTGGGCTAAATTGACCTAATAAATAATTCTCCTTTATTGGTTTGCACGTTCAAGTGAGATCAAATATACATACTGCAAGCATCCTTCTAAATTTTCTCCGGCGGTATATTTATATTCCAGGTTCAAGAGTTCACCAATTGTGGGTTTTGATGCCTCAGTGTTTTACAAACACACACAGGCAATGAGATGTTACACCGGTTCCATTGTATGTACACACAGATATGTACACACAGATCAGCCTACAGGGGCAAGAAAATACAATGCAACACCGTCTTTCATGTGTTTGGATGAGACAAAACTCCTCCAGGAGAAGACAACAAATGTTGTAATGATGGCAGGCGTTTCATCCTGATTTGTTAGCATGAAATATGGTTGGATCACATTTCATTGTTAGTTTTAACCGGCACCTCAACTCTGCAATGTAAGGCGAACACTCCCTAATAGTCATCATGATAAGAGTGATTGTTTTCACTGGGGCTGCAGGCTCACACCACTCAATCTGTTTCACTTCCTGTTGAAATGTCTTTTATTCTCTATTTGGCAGTTTTCTGCATTTTCCCTTCCAGAGATGATCAATGAGCAGATTAAAAAAAAACAAAAAAAACCCAAGCTGTTAAATAGAGCTTGGATTCTTTCTCCATTGATGTCTGCGATCAGTTCCTCATGAGGATTATTTTTGTCCAAAATGCTAAATTCCGCCTTCTCCAAAATAAGTCAACACAATACATGGTAAATTTGCAGACTTTATAGCGCTGTAAAAATTTTGGGATTCAAACCACACCCCCCCCCCCCCCCAAAAAAAAACCAACAACAAAAAAAAAATCCGTTTGATCCACAGTATCTCCCTCTCCTCATTTGGAGCGTGGCTTAACGGAGCAGAATGAAAAGCAACACTATCTCATTGTTTCAAAAGCAGATTATCTGTGACTTCAAAACCCCCACTTTAGGCAATGCAACACATTGCTGAGCGGCATTCTGAGCCACTACTCTGTTCCACGCCATAAAAGATTTTCAAAGAAGACGAGTGTTAATCTCTTTGCCGATGCAAAACCACTGGAGGAATGTGGAATCCGCCTGTTTCTTTTTCGGAGAATGATCCGCAACCGTACACACTATCTGTCTCAGTCCTTGCATACATTACATGGTATTTGTGGTGAGTCACGCTATGTGTAAAAGCAGGAGTGTGAATCTGCAAAAGCATTGATACAGTGACTGACTTTGTCATTCACACAGATTCAGGGGATGACTGGTTGAGGCATATTGTCACGGGAGTGCGAATGTGCTTGTTTGCATGTCGTCATGCGTGACATAATGCTAGCTTGGACCCGTTTGCTCCCCGTCAGCCTCCTGAGGTATTCCCTTCCCACTCCTCCAGCTTTTCTGTCCTCATCTAACACGTAATACATTTTTTTAACCTAATGTTTCTCTCCTCTCATCCACCCTGCTCCATCTTGCACTGCACACTCTTGTACAAAGATGCTGAATAAATAGTTCTAGGGTTGTTATTCCTGAAAAGTAATGAATGACACAAAATCAGAATGTCAGAATTATGGGGCCCGTTCGTAGCATGTAGCTTTGAAATAGACTGATTTTACGGTTTTGATTTTATTCTCTGACTGCTTTCATCACCAAATACATGCGGACGGGTAGAGATTCCTCACATTATAGTAAGAATACTTAAAGGGACTGCGAATTTGTTAACTACTATTGCATAGCTAACAATAAAAACCTTAAATATTCTTACATATCAGCATAAAGTTGTGGTTTTTTTTGCCCTTTACTGCAATCTCAAGTCATTCCTGTTACCCTGTTGCCTGCGCAAACCGAGTCGTGATGACAAGTCCGGTGACTTTTGTGAAGAACGTGTGATGAATTTTGTTTCTACTGGCCCATACAGCCTTGTATAAGCAACTGATTAATGATGGATACCGAATCTACAACAGTATTGTGACACACTTCCCATTTCACAATTTGTTGCTGTGGAAGTGAAGCACGAAACAGTAAAACGGCATATTTTGACAGATATGCCGTTTGAAAATGATATCAAATGTTCCTGCTTTATTTGTAATCTGTCACTGGATTTTTCCGTACCACTTTAAAATAAGCCTCCGCTTATAAAGGATTAATAAAAGGTTGTAAATGTGTTATTACTTAAATTGCAAACATTTCATAAACCATTAATTTACAGTTGTAAATGACTTATAAGCTATTTTTCCATACATCAAATTGGGGTTGTAATTGTATTACATGAGAGTTACAACATACCTTCACCCTGCCAAATAGTGATCCTGCACTGACATGTGGGAAATTAGCTTAATAGTCATTTACAACTCTATCAGTCCTCGATAAGGGCACACTTACTGTAAACTGGCACTGATTTTTTTTTTTAATGGAGATCTCCTTAACTTGCTGGATTGATTGAGACTTTATCGTACGTTGCTGTCTGATGATAGCTACTGATCTGACACCGACATCCACCTCACATTGTATTGAACGTTAAAATCCCCTCAGCATCTAGAATGTTATCCCTCCCATCTTATACTATCTGATAAGATACTGCAGAATCTGCTGTGTCACTGTGTCTCACTGCCACAGGGCCACAGCCTCCTCCCTGCCTTAGTAACAGATACATCTTTATTCACAATTGGCTCAGCGCAGGGGCAGAACATCAATCCGCTTTTGTGTCTGCAGCCTGTGTCTCGCTGTGGCGCGCCGCTCTGCTTCTTGCCCCTCTGGGTGGGGCCCGGTTATTGAATTGTCTGTGGCTTTGTTTTGGCTGGCAATCTCCCCTCTTTTTCATCTCTGCTCCAAAATCATGGCCCATTTATTCTAACCCAATTATTATTGAAGGCTGGCTGAGCAGAGTGATAGATGGTACTTTGTTAGAGCTTTAGCTATTGGCCGACACACAAACACTGCTTCTGTCGTGAAGGCACAAATTATCCCCCTCCCCACACACACACACTCGCATGCACATGCGCAGGCATACACACGCACAGAAGTGACCCTAATTTATGCGGAATGACATTTATTAATTAAGACAGTGGTGTGAGGCAATAAAAAAAAAGATGTGAACATGAACAGCTTGACTAATTGGGCAGTGAGTGTGAGATTGGCTTTGTGTTTTATGGGGTGTGTTTTGTTTCGACACGGCTCATTCAACAGCGACAGCAGGTTGATGCGACAAGATTAGCATTCACTGTCAATTAAATATAGAATAACATTCTCCTTCTCTTACATGGTACATGTTTATACTACCTCAGATGTGTACAGTTGAAGGTACAAGTATGTGTTAATATGATGGCCAGACATTTTTTTTGGAAAATTCAACTTAACTTTTGTCAATTCTGATTTTTGACTTTTTTGAGTTTTTTTGTTGTTGTTGATAAAAGTAATCATTCTTCATTTTTGGATCACACAGAATCTTCCTAACCCCACATATCTTATAAATTTGATTCCCACTTCAGTATCTTCCCATCGTTTCATACACAAATCTACTTGTGTCTCTGTTTTATTGCCAGTTTCTTGTCATGCAAACCTCGAACAAACTAATAAATCTTTAAGAAGAAAAGAAAAATGGTACGAGCGAATTATGCCATTACTCGTTGTGCATCATCTCAGGTCATCTGAGAATATTTGGATTCTGACGTATGAGCAGTTGTGCTGCATTAGATTTGACTGATCTGCCTGATATCAAAAGAATAATTTCATTTTCCTGTCCTCTCATCTAAAATATGTGAACTGGCTGAATGTTATACTAAACATCCTTCTCCATTCTGCTTATTTCATCGATTTTCTAATCAAAACATGATCATTTTCCCCTCCAAATTATTCTCTTATTGCTACTCTTCACTGTTCATGATGCATTCCATGTGATAATATCATTGTGTTGTTTATTTATATCTTCAGACAAAACCTTCAAATTGATACCTGATGATGAATCACAGATCCGGAATTTACGAAACCCCCCCCCCCCCACCCCACCCCCCATGTAAAAAGCCCACCTGTGATGATGCAGCAACAGAGAGGGAACTATAATTAGACCAGTTATACTCCTAAGTTTCATTCTGATGAACGTGTGTGTGCGTGCATTTTCTATTTTCTAACGTATATTCTATGTGTTAACTACTTCATTTTGTGTATCTTGTTGTTTGTGTGTCCCCTACTTTACCTCATTTTGGTGTATTTCTGCAAAGAGAAGTTTAATGAAGCAAATATTGACTGAGTTTTGTGGAAGCCAACAAAAGCCAGTAAACCAGAGAGCTAAATATACCGTCGAATTCCAAATCTCAGAGCAATTGCAGTTGACTCAATTCCCAGATTACTCCAACGGTCTTAGCTCTTTCGCTGGTTTTCGGAGAGTTATTGCTCGATGACATCGACCCACTGCAAATAGTGCCTGAATTGTCCCAAACAGTCATTCCCTGCCCTCTTCATCTCATCCTCCAAACATGTGAGCATCATTTCTCTGTCCACGCTCCTCTTTTTAATATCCGCGGTGTCTTCGGCGCTTCCTCTATCTCGCGGCAGGCTTGAGCACCTGGATTTCTTCTGATAATTTAAAAATAGTGCCGCATAAATAACAATACTACCGCATCACATGTACGTATCATGCAGCCAAATCTCTCCACATGAAAGAGACAATTCAGCCTTATTTGCAAATTCAGGCACAGAGACTGCAAATGAGGACAGTTGTGAAAAAATAGTAGCGTCCCTTACAAGTGTTTTGCGAGCACAGTGGTTCTGTCTCAGTGTTTCTACTCCTAGTTAAGATCTTTTGTCTTTTTTAAAATATAATAGATGAGCTTATTATTTTTGTGTGATTCAGACAGGTGAGGAGGAAGTGTGTAATCAGCTCCTTTCTACCTCTGTCTGGTGTGGGTTTTTTTTGTAATTCACATCTATTGTTCGACACTGCCCAGCAGCGACAGAGAGGCGTGTACAGTTATCACATTATTTCTTTCATTGTTGCACTCACTGGTTATGTCTTAAACAATTCTCTTAGGTTGTTTTTGCCATCTGCTCTTGTCCATGCTGACCCTTTGGCTACTTTGTGAGCAGCAGAGCGGCACGCATAAAGATAAACCTAAAATCCCTCCAAACTGGAGATAGTTTCAATAAAAGCTCTTGATTTGAAGGGGTTTGCTCATTTTTGTGGTAAATTCAAGCTCTGAAATCATTGCAATTCAGGTTTTGAACCCTTTTTCAAAGTCTGCAGGGAGTCATTACTGATACTGTTAGCAAATGGAACAACTGCATGTGCAGCATCTCCAAACATGTGTGTTTACTGCCTTTGTAGCCTTCTCTTGTCAACTTGCCCTTTTATCTTCTGCATCAGTTGAGGAGACCAACTCCCCCCCTCTTTGCACAACTCACTGATTCAGAATCCTGTGTTTGTTTGTTTGTGTGTGTGTGTGTGTGTGTGTGTGTGTGTGTGTGTGCGTGCGTGCGCACGTTAGATGAATAGTAGTAGAGTCTGGGGGATATCCCTAATTTATCCAGCCAGATTAGGCCTCTTAAATCTCAAGAGTGTAGTCATGCTGTGTTTCCTTGCAACACTGGGATACACAGTCAGAGAACTGTCCGCCAGTGTCATTAGGAAGGACACCAACCGTAACAAAGCCCCCTCCTCTTCCCCCCACATCCCCTACACTGTTCCTCCTAAAAGACAAAAATAATTAGCAAA
Organism: Aulostomus chinensis; assembly: GCF_037954235.1. NCBI lineage: Eukaryota > Metazoa > Chordata > Actinopteri > Syngnathiformes > Aulostomidae > Aulostomus > Aulostomus chinensis. Next base: position 14,255,040 of record NC_141336.1, on the reverse strand, counting down.
GAGCATATTTCCTTGCCACTGAAAACAAGTTGTACTAACAACTCCTTTTCTTGTCTGTTAAAATGACAAGACACAAAAAGTACCTGGTCAAAAAGTTTGCATTGTTTGGTGTATAATATGGGGGTGTTTTGGCAGTGTAGGGGACCTTCATCCTCAGGTTTAAGATATTAGCAATTTGCCAAAATACATACAAAGACAGATTATATCAGCAAAAAATCAAATGGAGTTTTTAACGATAGGAAGTCATTCTGGGAGTGAACCACACCTAAAGTGAAACACCACGACTGACTTGAGTACAACACTGTCGGTGGTTACACTCTTTAGTTGCTTTATTGTCTGCATTAAAAGTACGCATATTTTTACACCTGGCACTTTTTCTGTTTTTTTCTTGTTTTTTTTTTTTTAGATTGCCATCAAACTTAAACCCCTGGAATTGCTCGGGAATCTTATTGCAGAAGCTGTGTACAGGTCACTTGGAGGTGATCTGGAATGCTAGCAACCAGCACAGTTTCTCGGTTCAGACCCTCTTTCAAGTTTTGAATTGTGAACTTGCAGTTCCAACATGGAAGGAAACAAGCAGAAAAATCAGCAGAGGTGCATAAATAAACCAATCCGATCCTCTAACAAAGTGAATAATGTAGAGATGAAGAAGGTTACCCCCAAATGAGATGAATGCAGCAAAAGGAAGGAACCTTCTGAGTCTCTCAATGTTCCCTGGCTGGTTAAACAAATACAGTATTCTATTTCATATATGTTAACCCTCTGAATTATCTGAAACAGATAGTGTGTTTTTCTTTTGCATCATTTAGTAATAACTCCATGTTTCACTGAATTATTTGTATACAAGCATTAAGTTTCAAGCTTTGTAGTTCCTACATTTTTTCAGTTTAGTTCCAGTAGGGCAGTGATCCTCAACAGGTGGCCCACTGGACCGCATCCGGCCCGCCGGCAGCGGTCCAAGTGTTCAAATATGAATGGAGATTCTGCTACTGCATGGCCAAAATACTGCACAAAATGAGATTGTTTATCTTACTTTCCACTATGTTGGGAGCAATCGTCACCCATGACGTCACCATAACATGTTACATGACACATGTAAATATAACAACGCGTAGGTATGGCATACAAAATGATCATGAGGCGAAGCGTGGCACCTTTGCAGTGGTCCTATCACTCATGAAAGAGGCATGAAGACACAAAACTCATGAACAAGAGGCAAGATTGTAGTATAAAGTGCCACATCGCAACAGGAAATTACCCCACTAAAATCATCCCAAGAGGTCAGTCGCTGACACAGAGGTTTTCAAGAATAATGGTGACTGTTGTGGAGGAACTAGCTACTGGCAAACTAACAGATGGCGCCGTTGTATCAATGCCCTCACATGGCTGTGCAGTCGAGTGAATTTGAAACCATCTGGGTGTCAGAGATCAAAGATTGAGATTCAAGTTAGAAACCCTAGATCACAGTCAATGCTCTGAGATCAAGATGACAGAGATTAAAGTAAGAACCCTTTGATCACAGAGCTGTGGGATCAAGATGACATTAAATTAGCAACCCCAAGGTAACAGTCATAACTCCACTGAGATGAAGATGAGTAAGTCAGTTGGTGTTGCATGTTTCACCTCAGAAGGACACAACACAAGAGTTGAATATATGAGTATTATCACCTCCAGCGTAAAGACATTTGAAAACTGTTGGCGCGATATCTTCAAGACAACTGTTTTAAGAAGCGTGCAGCATGGCCCAAGTTGCAGTTTCAGAAGACAAAATTAGGAAACACAAAGGTAAAGGCTACTGACTAGAAGGATAATGTTTATTCACTGGATCATTTGCCATATATTGGATTGCTTTTATCACTGCTTTTTTTTCTTTATCTTGACATTTAGCTGAGGAAATGAGAGAAAAGTCAACATCTAAGAAGGCCAGACTGACACATGAGCCTTTTTCAATGGCAATTGATGGCCATCCTCAGGTCCCAGCAGCCTCCCTGGCTCAGGAGGAGGAGAGACAGGAGACACTGGAATTTTTGGAGTGGGACAGAGTTTCCATTCCATTTTTAGAAAAGGAGTATGATATGGAGGTTAGCAACGTCAAGGGTGGGACAAAGGAGGAGCTGACCAAGGCAGCTGAGCCAGTCAAGGCCGAAATCCGGAGTGAAAGCGTAGTGTTTGGTCAAATGCTACAGTTATTTTAGAAGCAGCTAGGAAGGCCAGAATCAAGTCGCCAGTCCCAGTCCATGTCCATGTCCATAATTACTTCCCTCCATCACAGCTCAATAGGAAACAAAAAGTCTTCAGACTGTTAAAAGCCCACCTCGTGGAAACTTTGTTAATGAGGACCGTAGCCTTAAAAATAGGCTCCCTCCTCACCTTCCCACCTCATTGGGGAGAAAAAGAAGGGAGTCCCAAAACGTAATAAGCAGAAGATTAACAAAGCAGGAGAGTGGGAAAAATTCAGGTGGAAGCTGAGAGAGGGAACTGGAACAGCGCAACAGACGGTGTGATGAAGACGAGGACAACAACTGAGACGAGGACATAGAGAAAGACCCAAAAAAAGAAAAGCTAGCAATCAAGATCCAGAGAGGACGGGACGGTTTCTAGCTGCTGGTCTGGCTTTAATGGTGACTACTGATGTACAACAAGAGCATTCATTGTTTTAGTATGTTCCTTTAATAAAAACATGACTTTAAATAATGTCAGCACTGTTGCCTCACAGCAAGAAGGTTCCAGGTTCAAGTCCCGGCTCCAGCACAGGATCTTTCTGTGTGGAGTCTGCATGTTCTCCCTGTTCCTGTGTGGGTTCTCTCTGGTACTCCAGCTTCCTCCCACAGTCCAAAGACATCAAGAGAGGACGAGGCTGATTGATACTCTAAATTGACCGTAGGTGTGACTGTGAGTGTGAATGGTTGTCTGTCTACATGTGTTGGCCCTGCAATGGACTAGCAACCCATCCAGGGTGAACCCCGCATCTAACCTGAAGGCTGCTGGGATAGGCTCCCCCTTTAACCCAAAACAGGATAAGTGACAGACAATGGATGGATGGAAGAGAAGGGTAAAGAAGAGAGGTGCAGAGATGGATCTATATCAGGCAACGGAGGTTTACATGATTCTTCAAGGGGCAACAGCAACTTCTGTGATTCAAAACTGCTCTAGACATAAAATTCTCAGCGAACAAAATGGATTCACTCTGGGAGTTTGTATTTGAGGGATATGACCCTTTGGGGGAGATCTGTTCCAAGTTTCATTTAAACCTTCGGAATGATTTCAAACATGAACCTCAGTTCTTTTGGGTACTGGAAGGTCAAAGCTTAGATCCCTCAAAGAGACGATGTCAGGACGGGGAGATCCTCAAGGACAATGTTTTGTTTCAAAATAACAGCGATATTCCCAATGGTTGCAGGAGCTAAATCATCATCATCCTCCAGCACAGCGAGAACACCCAGAATTTTAGGACTCAATTTTTAAAAACTGTATGACAATATTTTCTATTAATAAACACACACAAGACAATTACTGAACATCTTCTCATGACCGCCACAGAGAAACAAGAAACAAAAGAAGTGGGGAAAAAAAACATTACACCATTTTAACTAACATGTAAAAAGCTGACACCAAACATGGACAGATGCTTTGCGGTTGAATTTGATTGAGTTATGTATTTGTTTGCACTGTAAAATCCAGTAGCTGCCCTGACGTACATAAATTAGTTAACTTTACTAAGACATCAACAAAATGCAGTTATTACTGGAATTTATGAAATAACAGTTACTTGCATGATAAAAAAGAGCAAAAATACTTTGCGTTTAGAGTTAATATTACTGTATTTTGAGTTAACCTCACTGGCAATAGTAAGTAGTAAGAGGTGTGTATGCGCAGTAGAGAACCGCTCAGCACCACACCAGGACTCACAGGGCAGCAGGCTGACCTGCTGAAGAGACTCTTCAGAGACCCTTTATTTCGACTCCACTTTGCTCGTTAGAAGAATAATAGTTATCAAGCAAGATGCCTGTTGATGTGTCTTAATGCCTGCTACGACTATGTTAGCATTAGCTAGCTAACGCTAGCTTCAGAAAGTGTCTTCCTTGTCAGAGCACCAGGTGCCATGATAGCTAATTGTTGATGTCATTTTTTTATTTGTTTCCTCAATTACTTTATAACACCACGGGACTTTGGTCACTTTTTGGGTCTAAGTTGTTTTTCAAGGTGCACTTTTACTGTCAAAAGAATTTTTAAATCGTGACCTCTGATGTTTTAAAAAGCACCTTTAAGGTCTAATAACATTTAAATGTTAAGTTTAAAATTTTCTCTGCGAGTGATTATAATTTATTTGCTGAGTTGTCACGCTACTGCTAAATTAATGCTAAAGAAATTTTGCTTTTGAAATGTTTTCATCACAGATTCCTTAAATAGATATTTCTATAAATGTAAAGTCCTGTCTTGCGTGTGGTATGTAGCCACAGCACTTTTTTTTTTTTTTCCTTAGGTTAGTTTGAAATATTTTTCCGCCCCTAACTTGGACCCTGCTTGCTTCCTAGAATTGAGATTTATTAATCATTACAATGAAAATGCACGCATTTAAAAATAATAAAAAACAAAAATTCAACTGTAGTTAATTAACATTTTTATTAAGGGTAAAAAATGCACCAAACAAATTTTGATCCCATGCCACTGCGAGATAATCAACAGAAAAGGTATAAATAGTCCCTGGCTGGTAGACGATTGTTTTTTTCTCCTATAATTTTTGAAAAATAGATGGAACAAAGTTAATTAACCCGGCAGAAACACAACTCTTCCTACTGCAGGCTGCAAACACCCAAACATTCTTCCACAGCTAAAAATCCACCAGATGACCTCACTCATCATATCCACACATCTCTGTCAGTGACAGGGGTGGGTGTGTGCGTGTGTGTGTGTGTGGATCGCTGCGCTGAATTTATTCTAAGTGTCTAATTATTTTTTAAACAAAGGAAAATTAGAAACATATAAACCTTGGCATTGTAAAACTTTATTACAGGTTTACGTGTTTATGAGGAGCAAAGAATGCACCATGAAATCAGAGCTTTATGGTACTGCATAACTGGCAGGCGTACAGACATGTAATAGCTAGCGAGTGGCTCCAGTCACTATAGTACACACACACACACACACACACACACACACACACACACACACACACACACAGAGAATTTTGTCAGATTTTCACTTCTATCTCATTTGAGTGGGTCAAGAAGTCCTCTGACAAGCTCTGGATGGTGAATTGTTGGATGGTACTTAAGAGGGAGCCTCCTCAGGATGGTGATTCCTGGTCCGCTGTGTACCTGAGGCCCACCTGAGGAGGCTCATATCCACAGCAGGGAGAGAGACAGTTGCTCCGGACTGAGTTTAAGAAGGTAAATGTGTTTTTTGTTTTTTTAGTATCCAGTGTCCCTTTTTTATTTCGTAATTGATTTGTCCTTGTAGTCTACGATTCACAGAGATCACCCTCAGGCTTACCACTACTGACACTGCTGCAGGAATTTTTGGAACTTTTAATAAAAGTTCAAATTTTACTATAGAACTCTGGGGCACTTCTTCTGTATATTGTATGCACATACACACTTGCACAAGCATGCACACACACACACACACACACACACACACACACACACACACATACATACATACACACACCCTAATGGTGACTGTCATGCAAGGTGACAACCCACTCATCAAGAGCAATTAGGGGTCAAGGACACTTCAACATGGTCTCCAGGGGAAGTAGGGATGGAAGCAACAACCCTGCAATTACAGGACTCTTCCTCCTGAGACACGTAGCCCAATGCACTGACAATACACACATTTACTTCTGGGTTAAAACAATAAGCCAAACTAACCCAGCTGCTGGGTAACTATGGGACAAAACATGAGTTGGTTTGACCCAAATGCGTGGATTTACGATTCAACCCAGAATGTTTGGTTGCTCATTTGACCCAATCGAATGCGTGACATTAAAAATTACAGATAAACACAATTTTTTTCTCCAATTTTTAGTACAATTATCTCCTTTGCTGGGTTCAGTGTTATCCAACTACTCAGTTATTTTCTGTCTCCTTATCATGCTATTTTGATATTTAAAAAAATAAATCATTGTGGAATATGCAAGTAGCAAAACAATAAAACACAATAGCATACCAAATAGTTTGTAACTTGTGTAATTGATAACCATATGAACACACTATACAAAAACAGACCATTTAATGCTATTTTATAAATAGCCTCCTATCAGGGGTTAAAAAAAACAACAACAACATTTCATTACTTTGAGTACAGAATGGAATTATGGGATTTGACCTGCTGCCCTATTTTGGAATCAGGCTGGCAATGACACAATCATCCAGTTAAAAGAAACTCTTCTCATCCACACCTGGTCCAAATACAAAAACATTCATATGAATATACACAAGCACTAACTAGCTTCTAAATGTATCAACATGAATGTGATCCCACAATACAACTAGCAATTTGGGTTTGAAAATGTAGAGGTACGACATACCGCAACAGCTGGTTAATGCGTCACACAACTTTACACCACGTTGATTAGCCATGATTGTGGCTAAGCTAACGTTTTGATAATGTTACACTTTACCATAAAGCAATATAGTAACATCTACTTTCTTCTGCTGGCTCACCTCTGATATTTTTGTCTTGATTAATACAATGTTGCTGTTAGAATATTCATAGAAAACAGTTTTATAAATGGCATTAGTTCTGCATGAGATTCATCATCGGTAAAGAGATAAATAAGACACAAATACTAGTACTATTTCAGAAATTATGACTAAGGTTATGCCAGCGTAGGAGTGCATGGATTCTGTCGAGAAAAAAACAAACCAGACCATATTTTTATCATTACGGAGGACAAAATCTCCTACATGACTCTCAGGGTATGAACAACAGATAGTTCAATGTTAACTAAAGGAAGGTCAAAATACATCCAGAATTAGGGTTGCCAACTCCATGACATGGAAATAAGGGATGACCCCTGAATTAAGACAAATACACACTGAATTTGATACTTTATATTATATTCTGTATGAACGAAGTGCAAAGTACTTTCCCCAGTGTAACATTTTTTTTAGAATACAAATGACTTAAAAGAAATCTGAATAAAATTTGAGTGAAACATAAATAGAAGTAAACATATAAAACATGTAACATGTTTTTCAGTGGAGCGGAAAAACCAGCAATAACAAATAACCTTTGGAATATAACAATCAGTGCAAAACCAAGCCTTATATGCGTTGTTGCGCGCTGCTTGCAGCCATTAATTTTCTTTTTCCCACTCACTCCTGTGCTTTTGCAAGCATTTCTTTTTTCGCGCACAGGCGAACTGGAGTCTGACTGGATAGCATCCATGATTTTTTTTTTTTTAATCCGTGCGGCCTCGCAGCAGTGTTGCAGCAACAGTACAAGCGCTTCTCAGTGGTTAACAAGAAGCACATGATATCAGACAGGCGGAGAGAGAACGGAACAGCTGGTAGCAGTCGAAGAGCTGAATGATTCCTTTCATTATAAAAAAATTCACACTGACAGATTTTCATGAATAAGGGACAAAGTGCATCCCCTATCATTAAGGGACATGTCTTTTAGTTCCCAAATAAGGGACAATTCTGTATTTTAAGGGACAGTTGGCAACCCTACGTCAGACTGTAGAGCCGTGTCAGCGTCTGTGCGTCTGTCACCCACGCTGCTTTGTTATGGTCATCTGTTGTCTTCAAGCATCTCTTTCGCCAACAGCTGTACCTCGACCAATGAGATGAGCGGGATTCTGTATTGTCATACTCATGTGTGCTGTCAGCTCATTGGTCACAAAGGAGGAGAGGGCCTGGGAATAAGTTTACTCTAAGTTTTCCTATAAAGCATTAATTCTGCTGACATTTTCTTTTCTTTTTGATTCTAGGTAATGGGGGACACAGTGCAGCCCTTTTCAGTTCAATACAGGACGCGTACTTCTGTTTCTAAATATGGGACGATTCCATTTTTCAAGGGACGGTTGGCAAACCTATCCAGAATCACTATCAACATTCACGTTCACAGACTTTAGTGATTAATAAAACTCAAGAGCAACCAATCCAAAGACAAGATACATATCACTTGGAAAACATGAACTCAACACAAATGGGATGAAAGACAAGGTTTAACTGTGGAGGATTTTTGTCTAAAGGTAGAGTTGCACCACACATTGAAATATTTTCAAAATTACAATATGCCCAAGTGAATTATCCAAATTTCAGGAGCTACAAATTTTTAATGAAGGTAAAATGTGGCACAACATAAATAAATAAATGAAGCTGGTGCTTGAGAGATGTCTTGGCCTACAAATCATATTTTCCAGATGTTACATGCAGTACATCGTAATAGTTTCCGTTAGAATGACATGAAAAAAAAGAAAGAAACACCATGAACCATCTTGCAATTGCAATATCTGCCAAAATAATATGATTTTCTGTAACATGTCTAACAGGTAACAAAAAAAACAACCTCTTATCACTTTGATAATTTGAATCATAAGCCTCATTCACACTCCCTGTCCAAACGCTAAAAGCTACTTTCAGTCAGTGGGTTTCTCTAAATCACTCATGATCACGCTGCACATGTTTAGGAGATTGCTGTCCCGTACTAATCCTATTGGATGATCCTGTCTGCTTGTTAGTCTCAAACAGACTGAAACCACACCACAGTGACCTTATCTTCACCTGCTAACGCTAACCTACTCACTGTTACACCCTTAATGAGGTCACCTGTGTACATGTTTGCATCTGTCCTTTGATGACCATTTTTTTCTACTCTTCGTAGGCAATAACAGCCATAATAATTAAAAATATGAGCCTAATGCAACGATGCGCAATTAAAGAGGAAGTAATGACATGGCAGCAACTGTGTTATACGAAACCACTGAATGTGTTTGGTGATGGGAGGGGTCTTCTTTTTCTTCTCTTTCGTCTTCTTCTTCTTTGTGTTGTAATTTCTGGATGCAGCCAATTCGTTTTTCTGCTCTACACTGGTTACTCATAGTTCTCCATTTACTAACTAATCCACTTATGGGGTCAAGGTACAATGTAGCGGATACGTGGATGGATAAACATTTGAACACACTGCTTTCCTTTATGACCTGACCGGTGTCATTTTTATCATGATGAAATGTTCCGCCACCAGAAATGAGCTGCCTCACAGGAGAGTAAACGTCTCGCTCATCAGGACAGATGAGGGTTGAAACAATTAGAGGATTTTAATCAAGCTGCATTGCAGAACCAATCTGAAGTCTTGAGGGCAGTGACGCGCATAAGTTGTGTATTCATAAACACTGTCCCACCAGCAACATGTGCATTTGCGTATTCAGCAGTTTTAAGCGTGGGATTGTTAGCGACTGTTGTCGCATCATTCAAGCAGCCACTACTACAACAGAAATCCCCAGACTGGTAGACGGAGAGCTATCTGGTGTCATGAAAATTTTTGAATGTGCATGAAGGCAAATGTCTTGTTTTATAGCCTAATTATATTTGAGTAATGATTGTGATTGTGTAAAAATGCCCAATTGTTATGATTTTTGTTATTATTTTGTTATTACATTACCAGTGTGTTTAGGATCTCTGATATTTTCCGTGCTGCATGTATTTTGGCTGGACCCCGGGAGTTGCAGCCGTTACTTAGGCTAATGGCTAATCCTATTAAACCAAACTAAACTATTATTCAGCAAATAATTTGCTGCTTTTGTTTTATTCATGAAATTGATGATAAAGTGAAACAGCAACTTTAGCCTTTATGCCTTCTTTATATTAAACATCTTAATTCACTGTCCCTGCGCAATACACTCGCCTCGACTTGTTAATTTCCAGCTAATATTATCCTCTCCAAGGGCAGAGAGGGGTGACAGGAGGCTGATACAGTAGGTGCAATGAACATATGGCCATCATGGCGTTTGAGCTCACTGTCTCACTCTGGAGTGAATCTTACGCTCCTGGATGGGAAGAGAAGCACTGCCTGCATGTCAATGAGCCTGATTCCCTGTTAACCAACTGAGTGCACAAGGTCTCTTGTCTCGCACACACTGGCTGCCATCTGCACCCTGAATGGGCTGCTCGGAGGGCGTGTTTGTGTGTGAGCGGGAGAGGGTGTGGGTGGGTGTGTGGGTGGAGGGGATGAGAGAGCTCTTCAGAGGAAGGGCTGTAGTTAACCCCATGCACATGCCTGTCTTACAGCCGGCTGCTTTGAGAGGCAGACAGATCATTGAGAAAACGATCTATTTTTAGACATGAAATAGGGAGGGGATAAGTGTGTGAGTGTGTGTGTGTGTGTGTGTAAGGCTGCTCGATTCTATGGGTGAGCATGATGCGTAGTGATAGTCTTTTCCAAAACAATGTCGCAGAAGAGGCACAAGCTATCTTACGCTTCACACACAATCATATAATCCACACATACATCTAAGAGTACACACACACAAGTGTCTGCATGCACGCACGCACACACACACTCACACACTCACACAAAGACAAATCTGGATATCATTCTATTGTGCTTGCAGCTAGGCCTGACAGTGGTGTTGGACTTACATCACACACAAACACACACACACACACACACATCCTCCCTAGCAACGGGACACGTGATGCTAGTGTTGTATGCCCAACCTTTTCACGTTCTCTCTCTGTCTCTAATCTATGTCTCTCATCCTGACAGGTGCCAGCGGCTGGTGAACCAGGCTGCAGATTGATGATTAGACTGGGCAGAATGGACACGTGGACTGGTACCAATCTGAGGTCATGTGAAAGTCTGCTGTAGATTAATATTTCAGTCGATGCAACTTGAGCAAAAAGTTCACTGGCATGTACAATCAACATATTCATCATTATAGAAAACAAGATGTGTGTTGACTGGATGGATGTGTAAGGAACAACCGGTGACCTTATTATGGAGCAAAGGTCAACATAGGGCAGAGGTCATGGTAGATGGGTGGATTGAAAAGCCAGAGCAAAGGACAACAACAATGGAAGGATTTTAGTGGTTGTTTTACATTTACAACCACAATCTCTTCTTCATTTTAGCTGCGAGGTTGTTATTGAATCACATGTCTCCTCTTGTTCAGGAAGTAGATTTTTTAATACATATTGAGATGTTTTCCTCAACCTAATCAAGTTGTTTCTCAAGTCCAATCTGTTACTAATCATGTTTCCATTTCATTGTAAAGCAAATTTGGTGCAAACCTCAGAAATGTTACTGAGCCAAAATACAAAATTCAACTTCTTTCCATCAACTGCTCTGCAGGGGATAAAGTTGACTAGGCAATGCTTATTTTTGGTCAGAATTCGGCGTCATAGGCAACTTTTTGAATTCAAATTTAAAAAAAAGTCATTGACTGGTTTAAAAAAAAGGAATGGTATCTTGAGGAAGTGAACTAGTGCTGGATATGGTGTCTGAAGATAAAGAGAATGTTTAAGCTGTCAGGTCTTAAGCAAAAAAAAAAAAAAAAAAGTCAAATGGGGCCAAAACAACTTCAAATTAGTGTAAAAACAAAACGTGGTTTTGTGAAACAAAAATTAATTTCCATCCATCTTCTATGAATCAACATACTGACACTAATGCTCCATTCTGACGCACATACATGGATCCGCTCCCTGAGACGTCTGTGAGCAGAGAGACAGTTACTAGATGTCTCTGTAACCCCACTGGAGTATATAGACGTGAGATGTGTGAGCTTTAATCCCTGACGTGCACCAAATCTCATAAATTTAATCTCATTTGTTCACATTAACATGTGTCAGTCACTCACATTACTGTATTTTATTTCGCATGCCTGCTCAATCTGGGAGTTTTTCTATTAAACAGAAAAACATGGCGTACATATTCTCGCATCCATCAGGACATCGCTAAGGCACAAGAAGACAGAAAGTTGTAAGACTACAGCAAACACCCGCCTTTATAGTCGCAATGGAGTCGCTGCCTGAAACGAGATATCAATCCTGTTTGTGGTCATTCCG
>NC_141336.1:14060526-14238026 GCF_037954235.1 Aulostomus chinensis | reverse complement strand
CTTTGTGACTCCAGAACACAGAAAGCATCGGCTCTGTGTATTTACCTTGAGGCTAAGAGCAACCCATGGCTAACAAGAGTGAAACCGTCCAAAAACATCCATTTACAAACTCACTAGTGCTTCATCAGGGATAATCTGTATCTTCTTTACCCAGAGCCAATAGCTTCAAGCAATATTTTTTGTGGTTGTAAATATTTTTGAACTGTCTGTATCCCTCCTGAATAAATACAGTCAAGTTTTTTTTCTGGGTCAGGTGGGGGACAGTGCCCGCCATCCTTCTAGTATGGTAATAAGGTAACCTTTCCACAGAGGCTTAGTTCATGAGGAGGCTTAGTTCATGAGGAGGCTTAGTTGTGTGTTACAGCCCGTTACGGTTTTTCGATGGATGGTGTGTTACTTTACACAGAGCAGATCGAGCTGAACAGGAAGTCTCCACTCAAATGGCACAGTGAATCTGGTCAGTTTTCAAAATAAAACACCATGTGCAAACTCCCGATGGCAAATAGACAGAAAAAGACATAATATTACCACATATTCCAGGTGCATATGATATTAACTCATAAACCAAGAGACAACGACTATATCTGAGCAAGTTAACAAAGCCAAGCAATCAATCTGAAGCGCTGACGGTGGAAATGGCAGCCATTGAGACGACGGATGTGATCTGTGTTGCAGTTCAAGGAAAATTTGGGGTGAGTGTGAATTTCTCCTTCAGGAAGGAGGAGAGGAACAAAAGAAGACCTTCTTTTTCTTTTCTTGTTTTACGAGTGGATCGCATATGACTTTTAGATGCATACCACCCCCTACTGTTACATTTGAATGACGGAAATATGAAAGTGATTAAAAAAAACTGATTTAGTCTCATTATCCGTGCCTTTCCAAATTCATATTTCGCTAATATCAACATATGAAAGCCAACTCTAATCATAAGTCTTAAATTATTATAGCGGCTGACCCGTATCAAAACAAGGCCACTAACAATTTCAAGTAGATAATGGCTAAAGAGCTAATCTTTAATCATTTTAAAATTGACGGCATTCTTGGTGTCCACATTAAATGTACAAAAATAGTCAACCCGTTATCACTGACAGCACGTGGAATATCACATCTCCAGCCTGCTGAGAATCTCTTAATTCTCTCTAAGACGGGCCTTCCTCGGTTCTCTTGTTAATAAGGGGCGAATCCATCATAACTCAACAATCCTACCACACATGAGATGATATTTGAAGCAGAGAGCTGTTACTATATGATGTGGTATCATACATGCATATCCAGGTTTGCTGCAACCCAGAACATAATCAGCAAACAGAGGCAATGTAGGTGACTGGCCTCCGATCTCTGCTGCTTTGGGAGTGCTCCAGCCTCACTTGAGGCACTGCACCATTTGTTGCCCTAATTAAGAATTCATTGGCCACTAACGATGAGTTCTGACCTCCATTTCCTGCACCTTTGCCTCCCCCTTGGCGTACTAAATCAGCCCAGAGTGAGAGGAGATACACACATGCACATACACGCACCGATCGGTACGGCGGGGCATGCAGCAGAAAGAGGAGGAGTTTCAAAAGAGGAAGGAGGAGAATGGACAAAATTAAACGTCCAGTCTCTAAAGGCAAACATATCAAGACGCAGAGTAAGGCTGGCATGAATGCAGAGCCTTGGGGAACGCCTTTGTTTCTGATAAACACATCCAACTGTCTGTCTGAGCTCTGTTATCTCTTCCCCTGCACTGCATGCACCACTGTTATCCCTGTGGGAGACAGGAACACCACTAATCTTCCCCTGAGGTGACACTCGCACATCACCATTCCCAGATGTCGGAACGCTGATCTGTGTTATTACTTTTGTGTCAGTGGGGAATTTGATACAGAATCTGGAGTAGTGATTTTTTTCAGCTCACTCACACACATATAAAAAAATGATGAACATTTATTTGTACTGTCCTTTTACTAATAAACTATTTGTTATTTGTATATCCCTTATTGCAATTATCACGCAAAGTCTAGTGGGTGGTACAACTTGTTAGTAAACTGATGAGCGGAATATAAAGAGAAATTCTTGTCAGCCTGGGACTTATTCTAATTCTGCTCTGCTAACGTACTCTGAGACTCAGAGACAAGCATTTGAAATAATTTACATAAAACTGAAGAGTGTGTGTAGAGCTTTAGGAGGCTCACTCTAATTGTAACAACATATGTTGCTTTGCAGCATTTTCCAGAACTTATACAATAGAAGCTGCAAGTGCAAATTTACATTTATGAATATACAATTAACCCAAGTTGAAGACTAATAAATATAATGTTCTTGAAGTCAATTAATTAAGTATAAACAGTTTCAACATTTGCATTTGAAATCTGAAACACCTTAGAGTGAACCTGTTCTCACACAAATAAACCTCATATTAAAATCTGAAAGTTCCCACATTTACAGTTTAGAGAAACTTGTAGAATTAACACACCATCAAAATATGAGCTAATATAAACAATGAAAACTTGATGTCTCGGGTTTGTATGTTTCATTTTTCACACAGCTTCACTAAACTGTATCAACTAGCATATATAAAATACAGCTGGGGAACTGATATGTATTTCACTGCAATTATGGTATTATGTGGTTAGATGTATTATGGAATACACACACACACACATATATATATTTATACACATATATATGTATGTATAAATATGTAGAGAGAGAGAGAGAGAGCGAGAGAGACAGAGAGAGAGAGAGTGAGTGTTTTACACACACACACACACACACACACACACACACACACACACACACACACACACACACACACACACAAAGATACATCCTCTGTATAAGCACCTTCTTCTGCCAGAACAATGTCAACTGATTTAGCAGCTTTCCTGTCATCACAGGCGAGGCCGGGCCAGCCTTGGATATGCTTGGCTGAATATGAGCAGGACAGATTGCTCATTCACGCAACATGACGACAAAGATAGATCCTTCAAAGTCTCTCACTTGCACGCGCACATCTAAATGCACAAACTGGCACGCAAACAAGCACCCTGCACTAACGCAAGCGTGCGCACATGCACTAACTGCTCGGCATGATAGATGGGGAAAGACACAAAGGTCAGTGGTCAGCAGGGCTTCACTTAGACAGGATTCTAGTTCCTTTACATCACCTTGACTTGGGAGATGGAGCTGACCCAACCTGATGTACTATACAGCCCAGGTCAGCAACAGTTTTAAAGGGCTAGAGTGCACTAAAAGGATCCCAGTATTTAACCGGTGTTGCGCCGTCCACCGCCACGACTATTTCATCTCTACATCCCGCTGGCATGTGACAAAGGATTCCCATGTGGGTTTGAATGACACATCCATTTATCTTGCAGCCGTTTGCAGATCAGCACCTCTGTCAGTGTGATGGTATATCTCTCTGAAAAGCTACCCTCCAGGGGAGGAGATATACAGAAGCTATCGTTCACGCACGCACACACACACGTGCGCGCGTATATACAGTACACCAACTTACAGTATACTAGCATGAATACGTACACGCAGAGATTGTGAGGTTGTCACACCCATTGACCCTCTGTCTACTGGAAATGTAGCAAAAGCAGCTTGATTTCATCATGAGACAGTGATTGTCTTTGCTTGTAGTTTTACCGAACTGACCCCTAAATAATGAATATTGCGAATATAAAAATTGTCATTGTCAATCATTTTCAGCTTGCCATCTTTGAAAAAAAAATCCCTAGAAGACGTTACTGTACACTAACATGTCTATTTGTTGAGTATTCTGAGATCAAATCGTATTCGCCATCCCTGCAATACTTTTAACCGATTCGTTTTGGTGTCTCTATTTTGTTCACTAATAATTCTGTCACATAGACTTCATGAAATACTAATAAGCATCCCAATAGCATCACAGTTTCATTCAAGGAGCCACCGACCAAGTATAAGAGTCAAGATGGGGGTGAAAACAGGGTGAAGAGAAACCTGTTGCAAGGCAGATTGCGGTTAAGCTCCTTAAATTAGCTCAGTGATTGTTTCCTCAGACAAAATCTCACACACACAATTAAGTGCCAGGATCTAATTAAAGCTCCTGTAATTGGTCTTGCTTTGTGTTGAGGAATGGCAAGTCAGTGGTAGCAAGCCAACATGACACCTTGAAAAAAACAAATAATGGAGAACTATTTCCGAATCAAAATAAATAATTCGATAGAAACAAGATATAAAAGACTATCATCTATGCACTTCATTTGTCGAAAGAGTTCATCCCTGATAAATTCAGCCACCAATTGATGTATGTTTTTTTAATTCACGTTCAAAAATATATGTTTATTAGGTGAAACATGATCTAAAATGAGTCTCATAAAAAAAAAAACAACCCACCCAACTTGAAAGACAATTCTTTGTGTAATGTTTTCAGTTTTCTGTGTGCCATTACACAGACTATTTATGACCAAACCTTTCACAAAAGTGTGTATCTGAAGACATTTATGGTGATAAATAGTTACAGAATCTACATGTGATAGTTTTGTCTCACAGCTGGATTGAAGCCAAAGGTTAGATTTAGGTCACCTGAGTGGACGGGGGTTTTGGGGTGTCTCCCTCGGTGACATCTGGTTTCTTTCCTCTGACTTTTCAGCTTCAAATGATGACGCGATGAACAATCGAGCCTCTGGATACTCAATGACACAAAAAAACAAATTACCTATTGTGATAACACAAAAATGACTCCAAAAAATAGGTTTGTTAATAACACACTCTTTAATGAAACCAGTCTAAGATACCACCAAATTATTCAAGAAATCAAATAAAAAGAAAGGTAACCTTGAGGACCAAAGCCTGACAGACAAATATGCTTGGCAACCTGCAGCCTCACGTTGGAAAAGAAGGCTTAAAGCAACAGGATTGAGGACATTTACCATCTGAAGAAGGGATAGTAAAGTGGATTACATTGTAAATGGTTCAGGATCTTTCTACCAGCTGTTGTCTTCCTACCCTGTCTCTTCAGACATCTGCAACTTGATGCTCATTTGGTGGAGTGTTACGCAACTCGGAAAACGCACAACGAGCACAGGATTGTGTGCACGGTCACTAATTTGTTGGCTGGATTTCAGCCTCACATCTCTTACAGTACACACACTTGACAAGACGCAATCAAATCATTGACTGGATGCAGCACATACTGATTATAATGAGTGTCTAAATATGCATCATTCAATACAGTTAAGTCAATAGATGCAACAGATGCTTTGTTGTCTAAGATTTCCCATCAGCTCCAGCATGCTGCTGCATGTCAACTCATCAGTTGACTGCGGCAAGTGGGGGGGGGGGGGGGGGGGCAGTTCTCACTGAAGTGTTGTCTCTCCCCAGCTGTGGATTTGCAAACAAGTGAGCAGAGATCTTCTTGGCCGTGACTGTCATTGCAGTGAGATAGACAGTTTAATTAGCGCTTAACGCTAGCATCCAGGGCAGATCCACTGGTGGGAAGGAACCGAGCGGGAGGGAGAGGAGGATGCTAGCAAGAGGGCTGGGGGCTGACTGTCAGAGGAGGAAGGAGAGCAGAGGAGAGAAGAGAGGAGGAGAGGAAAGTAGAGGCAGACCGCTAACAATGTGTTTCGGGATATTACAATTTTTTTCTTCACTTTTTTCTCCATCTCATGGGCCTCCAATGCTGCCATGTCCCTTTTAGTGTATACAAGTGTCAGTTTTGACTGCATGTAGAGGAAGAAGGGACTGCCATTGAAAAACACGCACTGAAATAACACCCGCTTTCTCATGTATTATGTATGTCCAGTCATCATATTCATTCCAGTGTACAGGAATGCAGCAGCGAGCTCCTGCTCACATGGAAGGCTTGTTTTGCATGTGCAGTCGATGCAGTTTAAGAGATTATTTTCAACACATGAGAAGATTAACTACGTGATACTAATTTAACCAAAAACATAACAGTTTTTAACCTCTTCATGACGAAATCTCTTCATGAAATCTTCTTCTGTCTCTTCATGTGAAATAATATATCAGGGAAAGGAACGTATGCATTTTGTATAAATTTGAAGCAGGGAGGATACAGATCAATAATTGAAACAATATTTAAAATGCCAAACGATGAAAATTCTAGCAATTTAAAAACATTAACGGCACTTATACTTACAGTAAGACCATGGGTGATCCCATACATATATTATACGTAGGTCCCTCAGGACAGTGGGCACTGACACATGCTAATTCAGCGTAATGAAAGGTCAATGTGACAGAGACCCCAGAACTCCCTCCCTCCCTCCCTCTCTCTCTCTCTCTCTCTCCTTCTCTCTCTCTCTCTCTCTCTCTCTCTCTCTCTCTCTCTCTCTCTCTCTCTCTCTCTCTCCTCCTGGGAACAATGTGACAAGCAGTGTTGGGTTCTGTGTGCTGTGCGCATGTGACATGATGTACTGTTGTGTCATTAGTTAAACACACATGCCCTGAAATGTGCAAGAGAGGTGTATCCTTATGTGTGAATGCATGTGCTTGTCCTTTTGTGTGTGTGTGTGTGTGTGTGTGTGTGTGTGTGTGTGTGTGTGTGTGTGTGTGTGTGTGTGTGTGTGTGTGTGTGTGAGACAGAGGTGTTTTTAGGTGTATTGCTCTCAGTTCTAGGTTGCTTAAGCAGCACATCGTGATTAACCTCCAGGTCAGCCAAGTAAGGCCATCACTCCAGTCCCTACATATCCATCACAGGATTCCAGCCTGGATTTACAATGCAAGTCCCATCCTGACAGGTTAAGGCTGGTGGTCGGCTGTGGAAGACGCGTCTGTTTTTAGCTAACTTATAGCTCGTGGTGCTCTTTGGTGTGAGATTCATGGCTCTCCTCACTGCAATACTTCAATACTTAAGACTGATGAAAATCTGCGATCAATGTGAAAATGGGTACCGAAAGGGCAGCTGGGATCTTAATTCATGTCAGGGGGTGGGGGTGGGGTAGTTGAGACTAGGTGTGATAAAACTCTGGATCGAGATGTTCCATCAATTCACTAGTTGGATGACAGCCAAGCTGCTCCTGTTTGAACTGAGAACCAGGACAGGAAAGGCCTTTAACACCCAATCGTTGGACAAGGAGCTAATGTTTTCACTGTTGTTTGTTTGTCCGTGTCACTGTCAGCACGATCAGGTGCAAACCACCAGCCTGGTTTCATAAAACTTTGTAGAGGGGTAGAACATGGACCAAGAAGGAACTTGTTTGAGGTAGAGTCAGATCATTCATATAAATTAGAGGAAAAAAACATTTCATTAGATTTTCATTTGCATGCTGCGTGATATCGACCATTTGCAGGTAATGTGTTTATTATCATTGGCTTGTTTGTGCATTTATTAAAGGGTTAATCAAAATCTGTCTCAACAACTGGTGGGGTGGGAAGTGGAGGCGATGAAACCAGTGCATTGAAATGGGAAAGATAGAAGGTGGGGCAGAATCCAGCAGATCAAGAGCCAAGACTTAGGGTCAGGGTTTGGAGGCTCAGTCCCACAATGGTGAATAGAATTAATAAAGATTGAATAGAATGGAGAAAAAAAAAGGAAACTAAAAAAGAGGAGCAACGAGGCTACTTCAGCAAATATCTCTGCTGATGAAATAAGAGGGACTGAAACACTGACAGGGACCCGTCTGCACCGGGATGCAGAATGTCAACAGTTTGCTTGTCTAAGAGGAGAAGATTGATTATATCAACAAATCACAGTTGTCAAAGGTCTGCAGGAGTAATGGTTAGTAAATCAGCGCTGTCAAAGAGTCATAACCTAGCAACAGTCGTATCCTCGCGTCCTCCTCTGGAGACGAGCTAAATCTGTGGCCGAGGTCTTACGACACAGAGGACGAAAGAAAATACCTTTAGCGCACGCATTTAGACATGAAGGAAAAATGATCAGATAATCAAATCTCTTTCTGCAAATGATTGGATGTTTGTTATTAATGACCCTGTGACCTACGAGCTATTAATAAACAGTATTTCCAATCCTAATTGGAAGGCTTAAAATATTCAGGCGCGTTGGAAAAGGGATTGGACTACACATGAAGTATTTTATTATGTTGATGTTGATTTTTATTTTTTTTTCCATCAAAGTTGAGTTCAGTAAGAATTAGAATCCATTTTCCTCTGTTTCATGTTCAAACACAGATGAAAAAATATCAGAGTTAGGTGGAAAAATCCAGTCGGTAACAAAAGCAGGGGGCTCCTGCTGCTGCCTCGTCGTCCTCCTCTTAAATCCCAATCTGGTGGACAAAATGTAAATGCATGTCGCTGAACATTCATCAAATCACATTCACAGTTGGGAATGCAAATCATGTCAGTCTCTAGCTACACTGAAACTATTCTTTTGCATATATTAACTCTGGAATAAAATGTTAAATTAGCATAAACCATCATTGGAAACTCTTTCAATTAAAAACAATCATAATCTTTACATTTTTGTAATTTTTTTTCTTCGTGATGTCTGATTGTGTTTTTATTTTAACAAATTGAATAAGCGGTATCCCATTGCAGCAAATTGAGTTTTTAATCATAGATTTTTTTTTTTTGCTTTAATCATTCAATTAAGAATTGCGGTTCATCTTTAAATAAATTTTTGTTTCCCCGCCTCTATTATTGCGCATTTACTGGAGCACCTCCATCTTAGCAGAGCCGTCGCATTAAATTACTTCTGAGGGGAGTCTTGATTAAAAGGTGACACCTAATTAACAATGACAAACCACCTCTCTGTGTCTTCTGTCTTGGGTACCAGCGACCATAAATGATGCATGAAAATCCTCAGATGTACATTAAAAAAAAGACACTACAGTATACATCACTATTCTGCTGTGACACATTTCATCCTCGCTATAGGTTTAATGTCCATAATCTCTATTATTGGCTTGAAGCCCATGAGGGTGGAAGCAGGACAAAGTATTTTTGTGTTTTTCAGTCATAGACCCACATTTCTTTAATCCATAGTTGTGAAATTGCAAATTGGCAGCAGATAAAAAAAAAAAAGAATTAAAAAAAAAAGGATTTGGATTTCTTGCATGACGCCTTCGTATGCACACCAAAAAGAAAAACATACTAGAGAAAGAAAAAAGTACACGCCTGTTAGCGTTTATATATGGAACTGTACATGTTTGCATATCTTTTAAGCAGTGCAGATATTAAAAAAGACTTAAAAACATATTCTAAATATGGATCCCCAACAACGGGAAGCTCTAGTTAGTATTATCTTTCATTTGGGAAATTAATTAAAGCTAAAACTAGAAATGCAGACCGTACTATTTCTGGAGAAAATCTTACGGATTCCTTCATTTGGCCCATCTCAAACCTTCCACCAGGTTTCATGAAAATCAGCGGGTTAGTTTCTGTGCAGTTTAAAGACAAATAAATGAGACACAACCTCCTTGGCAAAAGTAAGTAAGACGATGAAATCCCTTAACATTTAACTGACGGCTACAACGGGAATTTGTCCTCTCCCTCCCTGACATGATTGTAATTAATTAGCAGCATCTGGAGATCGTCCCAAATACACTTAATGAAATTAATCTTTCTTTCTGTGTATCTTCCCTCAAGGATAAAGCAGATCCCTCTCAGGTAAGTCCCCTTATTTGACCTTTTCACATTGCATTTAAAAAAAAAAAAAAAAAAAGGTAATAAAAGTGCACTCAAAGTTCACTTTTATAGCTGTAGGACAATTTCTGCATCAGCTCTCAATAACAATTCTGCTACTATCACATTTATCTGAAAGCTCAGGAATCTCTGTTTTAATGTGGTGAAAATGGCCTCAGAAAGGCATTAAGCCGCTCACATCAAAGAAGAAGAGTAAATGGTTTTCTGAGGGATTTTCTCTTTGGAAGGGAGGAGAAGAGGCTGATAAAGCATGGCAGAACCACATCGCAGACACTGAGATTGAGATATCGACCTAATAACTTACAAAGGGCCCCTTGATGTACACTCTCTCTTGTCTGCCCCTATCTCATTCTTTTTTGTCTCACTTTCCACACCCGACTCCTTCTGTGTCGGTTCCGCTCCCTGCCTATAAGCCTGATTTTTTTTTTTCTTTTCGCACCTCCTTGGAGGCTGGAGAAACTTCTACAAAGTACGCTCATTTATCCCAATGAGCGGCTTTCAAACTCAAGCTCATCCTTTTGGGGGGGTGGACTGGCATCACTGCCGCGTCCGAGGAGGAAACGAGACAGAAGAGAAGGACGGGATGAGAGGAATGAGAGCAAAGACGAAGAGACGCGAGGTACACTCACCTTGTTCCGCAGGAGAGCAGAGGGAGGGCGAGCAGGTGATAAATACAGCAGGATGTCATTGCAGCGCCCTGGAAAGATTTCTTATGCGGTTCACTTCATTTCTGCAGAGCTCAACACACCATGGAAACAATGGGCCAGCAGAACTACAGTATATGCAAACTCAAACTGAAACAAACACTTTTATCGTGTGAAATTGTGCAGAGTTGCACAAAAACAGGAATCCATAGGTCTCTGGAACAGGATAGAAGGAAGAAGAGCATTTTACGTTGTTTTAAACTGCATTCTTACAGGCTCTTTAAAAGACCTTTGCATTCATAAGAAGCATCGAATTCATCTCAGTTCTGGCGTTAATAAAGAAACCCCCCCCCCCCCAAAAAAAAAACAGCTTTCATGTTGATACATTGATTGGTTTGTGTGCCGTAATACAACGTGTCATTGTTTCAGCTGAGTAAGCACATCTAGTTCATCAGTGTCATTTCCCTTCTTGAGTGGCATTTGTTGAATTATAAGATTTATCTCTGTGGAAAGATCAGATTTATGATGTTGTTGATTAAATGGGAAGGATTGCGATGTGGCTAAAAGTTTTTCCTTTTCCTCTTTTGAGAGATAAACCGACACACTGTACTCAACATTTAACATAATCTGGACAAAATTCAGCGGCAGCAGGCAAATGTAGCTCACAACATCATTCAAGAATTGAATACACTGTATATAAAGGAGGCCGCCAAAACAAATAGCTCCAGTTGCAGTGTAGGCTGTGCAAGGTTCAAAAACTGGAGATACCACATTCAAAGTGACCTTGACTTCTAACTACCAAAAATGTTTCATATGGTAACAGGGACGGGGGCCTTTAACATTTGGATGGATAAACGTACCCATTTTGGTTCATATCTGGTTATACGTTCAAAAGTCTTTTAATTATTTATATGTAAGCGATAGAAACCAGCGGATTTTTTATTTATTTATTTATGTTTTGCTCTGACACGGATCATGTTCCAGTGTAGCTTCGCTCTGAGCTGACTAGGAGCATATGCACGGTCGTCGCCGTCTTAACTTAGTCGCCACAAGTATCGGAGTGATTTGAAAAGGTTTGAGCATATTTACGGTGTACGGAAACTGCTGCTTCCATTCTAAATGTTTGATCAGTCACACTCAACCACTACAAAGAATTGTTGAAGCTTTTTAAATATCTCATCCGCAAAACAGAACACGACAATCATGGGTGACTTATTATTGATTGGTTATTCCTGGTGTCTACAACAAAAAGGCACAGCTAATGAGCTTCCCAGCATCTCACCAGGAGTCATCCGGGGCAAGATCAAAGCTCTCGTGCACACACACACACACACACACACACACACACACACACACACACACACACACTGGATTTGCAAAGCAGGGATGTACAGAAAAGACAGGAATATGAAGACAAGAGTGATACATGATGTGGTAATTAGGGTGTTGGAGACCAGGCTGAAATATCTGGACAGAATCAATGTTGGGATTAAGTCAGTCATACACTACCACCTCATCTGAAGTAGGTGAGCTCTCATAACAGTGTGGATTTTCATTAAATACGGAGCATAATTACCGATAACACAGAGAAACCAAGGTGAATTTTGAAAAAAAGAACCCATCTAGAGGCTGCGATTCTTGAATGTGATCTAGATGTAATAGACAGAGTACAGACAGTTGCATATTTATGCTTCTGACCTGATGAATGAGAAATGTATTATTTAAAAAGGTCCCCTCTCCTCTCCTGGCTGAAGTGTTGGACCTGATCTGAAATGAACCAAACCCAGATGAACCCAAAATACACACACACAAAAAAAAATAGACTAATCCAACAAAAATAAACCCAATCTATTTAGATCCAAACATGCCAACTCAAAAATGGAGTGAAAGAGAACAAAGACCAGTACCAGCATGATAAAAATGCCTGTGATTAACAAGCAGCGGTTGTACAAGTGTCATGTCACATTTTCCTGCACTTCATAATCTACATTCTCCGTCATGTCACAACACATTCGTCTCCTTTAATCTGTCTGCCGCACCATGTGACTTGAGCTAATAAAGATACACTCAAGTAGCCTGACACTTCCAGCAAGTTATTCTCTTTTTTGCCTTAAAAAATACTACCAGAGTATAAACCCTCTTATTTACACTGTTTCCTATTAACATGATCATAATTATTGTTGTCAACAGGTACGATTTCACCGTTGCTATTTGTCATCCCTGTAACGATATCATCGGCGAACCTGTGTGCAGAGCTGTGCATCTACATCTCAGTTTTGTTGGCGTAATCAGAGAATTTGCCGATGTGTATTCAAAATCAGAGTGTGTGATCACGTATGTGGAGAATCTCTAAAGCTGGAATATGAATGCTTTCTGAAAATAGCATCGTAAACCTCCACCCTCATGACTCCACCCTCACCGAGAACAGGTTGTAAGTCATTTGTACTGTTTTTGCAAGCGACATTTTTTTTCTAAAATCTAAAAAAAATACACTTTTTGTTTGTTTGTTTGTTGACCTGTTCAGAGACGTCAGGCACTTTTGATTGGCAAATTAAAAACGTGGGAATATTTCACACATACACAATCACAGACACGCAAAACACGTGTCATAAAATCCCATCTCTAGATTTCAGGATACAGCACAACCTGGGGGGAATCCATGACACTGTATCTTTAAGCGTTGTATTAGACGGACGCTGGTGTTGGTCGGCTTTGTCCTGCGAGCACAGCTCAGGTCAGCTGGCATCCATGCGGGGATGACAGGTTATCCTGCTGATGTTGCCCCCCCCCCCCCTTTTTTTTAGAGGTTAGAGCACAACAGGACTGGACAGATTCCCTGCATCCGGCAGTTGACATGAAATATCTGCCGTGACAACCCATAGAGAGGGGGGAGATTCCATAAAAAATTCCGCTGACACCTGCATGTGTCGACTTCTATTACGCAGCAGACATCAGCAAAGTCATTTTCATTGGACAGCCTGCCAGTGTCATCCCATTTGTCCGCTCCGCTCGGTTTTTCCCTTTTCCTTTACCCTCTTCTGCCTTACCTTATCTGCTAAGTGTACCTCAGCATGGCATTTCATAACTCTCGCCCCCCGTTTGGTTTTATTCTCCCCTTTTTTGCAAAGGGATAAACTGAACTGTGATGATACAAGTTGATGGGAGTCACCAGCTATCTTCTTTACAAATATTGACCCTCTCTCATATGTTGCCGCTCCAACAACAGGTGAATTTACTGAATCTCACAGCCCAGGTGCTCACCTAATCTCTCTACCACTGCAATCACCTACTTGTTAAAGCTCCATACAGCGTCTGGCGTTAATCCGCCCCCAGCTTTCTCACACCGCTCCGCCATTCGTGTACTCTGCCTCTTGCAGCTTGCATCCAGTTCAAGGCTTACACGTGAACAACTCCTTCCTTTTCACAAACCATTGTCAGACTCTCCAACACCTTTCACTGACCTCTGGCTGGTCACAGTTGAGCTTGCAGTCACCTTCACCTGAGTCCCAAAGGGCAGAACTCCGCCTCCATCTTCTCAACAATATAAAGGCAGAATTTTAAAACCTGTCTTTTTTGCAACAACACCTCACATGCGCTGACATTATTCCTGTGCACTTCATTCCCTTTTGACATGAGAGTCTCCTAAATAATGCAGCATAATCACATAAGAAATGAAATCTATCATCTGCTATATTGTTAATCTCCACATTCAGCCTGCAGTTATACATACATAATACATAACATGACATATATGTCATCAGCAATTTCAATTCTTTTAAGCCTACTCTTGCCTGTAGGTACACGAACACTTCGTACTTATTAGTCAGTTCTTATCATTTTCCTTTATTTTACTTACAGTTCTTCATTAGCATACTTCATCCTCAGGCGTTAAGCTGTCGCAAGGCTTGTGCATTACATTATGAGCCATCAACCAATAATTAAATGATCTTTGTGACCTTTCTGACAAGCATTCCCTCCTGAATGGCTCATTTTCCTGTACGGCTGCAACTCCACATATATGTCAGTATGTTAATCATATAGGATTTGCATTTAATAACATGCACGCATGCATGAAAATGGCTCATACGAGGACAAAGATGAACTGGTGTATGACCTCACGACCCAGCCGGTATTTTGCAAAGGACAGAACTTTGGACAAGGATGGATGGAGAGTCCTGAAACATTTGAAACAAGCATGAATATCCTTTTTCAAAATGTTTTTTTGTCCGTCTCAAACAACGTAATAGCGTTTCCTTCGTTAAATGAAACAAATATCATAGCTTGACCGCCAATAAAATCAATAAACAGCTTATTCAGAATGTTCAAAATGGCAGACAAAAGTCGAAATGGATAAAATAATAAACTAAAGTGGTTGTTTTATTCTTAGATGTTGATCATTTATTGCTATTATTTATTTCTAACTTCCTGACCATCATTTGTCTTTTTAAAAGCCGTTAATTCCAACATGTTGTATGCCTCCCTCAACACAAGCATGGACCTAAATCTCTGCCGCATCTGTGTATTTATGCTCTATATCTATTAAGAAGTAGTTTTAGGATATTATGTGTAAAAACAACAACAACAAACAAACAAACAAAAACATGATTCCGGGACAGTGGCAGTGTCATCGCTAGTTTGCAACTAGCTGCAATCAAATTTTTAGCTCCAATCAAAGTGTTGGATTAATGACTGGATGAATATGAGTTTGATTCGATTGAATGATGCCTTTGAGGGTTTAAAAAGGGCATTTTGGATAGTTTTTATGTTGATAGTAGTTGGTCTCCATTAGCTACAAGCTAATAGTTGGCATAGTCTGAATTCTGCAGCCACCAAGAATTCACGAAAAATGTCTTGCTGTTATCATTGTGAGGCAAATTACACCTTGTCGGTGAAGTAAAAAAATTGAAATGATACAATAACAATCATTATTCTCGATAGCTCTGCTCCGCATCAGCAGATTGGACGGAGCGAGGTTAGTAAAGGCGACAAACAGCCCCCTAACAGGTGGCTACAGGCCCGCAGGTGCTGTTTCACTTGTCTTGGACACCATCTGTTAGTGCCCTGGCCGCTGATCCTTCCTTTCACACTTCTTCTTCTCTGCTTTTCTGACCACACAGTATGAAAAATCACACTCTCATATACGCTGCCTTTTAAACACAAACGTTTGTAGGAGAATGGCTCATAGTGAATTATTCCCCTTCTGTCATTCCAAGCTTCTGTTTGCAGTTTTCATATCACAGCACTTTCTCTCTGTCTCTCTCTCTGTCTCTTTGTCTATCTTTCTCTTCGTTTTTTTTTTTTTCCTCCCCGCTCCCAGCTCTTATTTTAATCATGTCACACAACTATGAGGATTATGAGATTTGGATTGTTCCCACATGAAGCATTCAGGGGGCAGTTTTTTTTTTTTTTCTCCTCAAGTCAAGCGATCACCTTGTTAAATAAAAAGAAACGTGCAGGCCCATGCAAATCCAGACAATCGAACACGCGCACGCGCATGCGCGCGCGCGCACACACACACACACACACACACACACACACACACACACACACACACAAACAAAGAAACAGGATCTCTTAATACAAGCCAAGTCCACAGTGGTATTGGAGAGGGGGGAGATCCCAGCAGCAGCAGCAGCAGCAGCAGCAGCAGCAGCAGCCTCTCCTCTCGCCTTTGTCCAGCTCTGCTCTCTCAGCACACATCATTAATAACATCACACAGAACCAACTGTTACACTTTTTGATTTATAGCAGCGACTCTGTATTTAAGAGAGTTTCACAACACAAGCCACAACCAGGGAGGAGTAAAACCACAGTCCCTGGTGTGTAAAGGTCAGGATTTTTTTGAGAGAGAGGATATCAGGAAATTGAAAGGGGTGGGGTGGGGTTGCAGACCTGAGAACGTGCATAAATATGGGAGGGAGTGTTGTTTTCATTCAGTCCCTGGAAGGAGTCTGTCCCTCCTAAAACTCTGTGTGCCTGAGACGGAGCTATTTCGAGAGCGGCATGCCTATAGATAAATCAATATATGCTGTACCCAGAGCAAACACTGAGCATATTCCCTCCCTACTGCAGTGCAGAGAGGCTATGAAAGTGTGCTCCACATTGTGCTGGGACACACTGTTCAAAACTGTTTTACCTTCAACAAAGAGAATTTCAGGTTTGGGAGACCCATGGGGCGGGGGCAAGGAGGCTTTCATGATATGTAAACAGAACTGAAGGTGAGCGATAACTGTAGGATTAAGAGGGAGGGTGTGGAAAAAATGAGGTGCGGCAGAAAAGGAGTAAAGATGATGGAGAGGATCCCCCTGCCCCCCCCCGCCCTCCAACATATTCAGAACAACAGCGCCAGCTCAGCATCAACACGGACGCTAGAGGATGTCTTTCATGCTGTCACGGAGAACCTCGCTGGGCCTGTCAGCTCTATTCCCCATAAAGGCTTCTGAGGCTTAGAGTCACAAAAATAAGAGAGCAAACGGGAGGGACAGAGAGGGCAAGAGACAGAGAGAAAAGGCCCTGACTGATAGGTACGAGCTGAAGGCCCCCCCCCCCCAAAAAAAAAGGAATAAAATCATGCAAAAAGTTCAGAGTCATGTGGGTAGCAGAGTGATAAAGCTAGCAAATGTACTAGCATCAGCACAAGTGAAGTTCAGATTTTTTTTTTTTGTTGCAGCAGCAATTAATAGGCCGATCTCTGTGAGCCTGGGTAGGAGGAAGATAATTCCTGATCATGTCATGTTTTTGGTGGCTCTAATGAATTTGAAAGGATCAGATTGAATCCAGCTCCTCAAGCCTTATCATTAATTCACACATAGAGCCAGAGTTTGCCATATATTATCTCAGTGCAAAAATGAAAGTGCACCATATTTGATCCTATTTTCTGTGTCCAGCATGTTTTAATTTTTTTTTTTTTTTTAAAGAACATTTAGATCCCGAGAGGGTAAAAACTTTAAATTAGATTTTGGCATTATGCGGTCTCCCTTGGGGCAGAGCACCTGCATTTGACTGCTTTTCATGTACATGTAATGACTTTAATATTTTAGAGGCACAGCCTAAAAATAAGAGCACATTAGATGTAGTTACTGTAATAAGGAACACAAAAGGAAAATCTATATTCAAATAACTTTCTATTTACTACAAACATATTAATGCCGTCACCACAGGATTTTGTTTTTTTTAATTCACAGAATAATTGTATCTATTTTGGGGTCCGTTATGTCAATGAGGATGTCAGCTTTGGCTCATTGTGCCTCCAACAGCTTGATGCTCACTAACCAGCAACATACATGAGGTGCTCCCAGTCTGACAGACTCATTAAAAGTTGTATTTTCCAGTCAGCAAAGTTGTGATGAAGATTTTGTTTTTGTTCTTAAGAGCTCTCTAGCCGTTGGTGGCTAGCTAGCGTTTGTACTGGCTATCTTTTAATTCAACTTGCATAGATTTTTATTGCATTTTGCCACAGTTACTCTTGATGACTTACTTGGGCTCGCTCTTCCCTCACACTTTATAACACTAATTAGCAATGTATAGCACTAGAAGCAGCTTTATCTTTGGTTATGATCTAACAATGGAAGCAGCAATGTTTGTTTTTAATACAGCAGAGCATAGTGTGTATACTGCGTACAATTTACGTGTGATATTATTATCAAGAACATGAAAAAAAAGGTCAAACACTCAGCAACGCTTGTGTCTTGTAGCTAGCTAGCATGGCAGTTAGCAGTGTTTGTGCAAGCGATAGCTAGCACCTGCTCAAACGTATGCACTGCGGTTCATAAAGGTGTACTGCCTTCTAGAATAATAAAATACACTTACACTATTACACTAATTTTTCAGGTTCCAATCTCAGAATTAGCTCTGTACTTTTCAAAGTACACATTTGAAGAATGTTTCCTCATAGGAAGGTTTTAAATTAGTTTCTTCCAAGAAAAAGTATTGATCCCTAAGATGCCAGACGTGCTTATTTTGGATAACAGAAAGGGAACAAATTAAACTGAAGGGTTCTCATCACTTACTATCTTAACCCCCCCTAAAATACACATGCACACATGCACACATGCGCGCGCAACAAGTATTGTACACTTCAAGATACACAGTGGCACCTCTGTTTTTGAGTGTGTAATATGTCAAATATATGTCAGTGTACAACGGTGACCTTTCACCACGTTGCCTCGAAGACAAATCTGATAAATTCCTCACTGGTTAAAGAATCACCCCTCTGACCTGCTGACACGTTTCTCATTTTCCCCACTGTAAATGCAATAATAGATATTTTGTCACATCATATTTCATTACCGGGTTACCCAAAATGTCAGCTACTCTCGTTGCGGTGGCATTCAGTTTTATAGCTTTGTTGTAGCCTAAACAGAAAATGTCAGCAATTTTGCATCCAAGAGATCGAGAATTGAGTTTGTTTGGGTTTTTTGTTGTTTTTTTTGGGGTCAAATTCAAGATTTTGCTATTTTGAAATAACACAGTCACAGTGCTGCTTGGTGTTTGATATATCGAGGTGGACCTTGAGGCAGGCTCTAAGCGCCATTAACCCCCTGTATAGATCCACAACTCACCTTATGGGTCTTTTTGGTGGAATGCTTTCTATGAGGGCAATTTTTCAAGGCCCTATCAATATCCAATGGCAGCATTAGCTCTGAGGGCAGATTGGTGAGTGATGATCACAGCTCTGTCTTCATGCAAGGAACGCTAATGGGAAAACGGTTCCAGCGCCTGCTCTTGCATTGCACGTTTGATTACAGAAGGGAGGAAAGAGGCTGTATTAAATGACAAACAAGAATATGAAATCTCAGCTCTAAAGTGGGATATCATAACCATAAATGCTGTGATCTATAGCCTGGTGGATTCTCATGGAGCTGCGGGAGATTGAGTTACACGCCCTGACGTGGCCTGCAGTGTGTGGGTGGTCAGGACGGTGGGTGGAGGAAGACGAGTGCATGCAGGGTTGAAGGAGTCAAGGTTTCTCAGAATAGGGGCTGGATGGTGATGAGGAAACAGGCATAATTAATCTCCAGATGGGAGAGGGGTGCTGGGCGGCCCAGTCTGTGTCATACATCCGTGTGCTGGGGTGTTATGTGATGGCCCCCCCACCCTCCTTACCCTGGGTCACTGAGGCCATCCTTCATCCTTATTTATGAGCTTCAGCTCTGCTGTACTACCTCTGCATCGATCCCTCAAGGTCGACAAGGAGCTAAGCTGGACAGGAACAACTGATGGTGGGGGCGGCTGGTGGGGGACTGATGCAGCTTCCGCCAGAATTTACGTCGGTCCTGTTAAGGAGAGAGTAAACCTTTGAGAGACCATGCAGCGAAACCCCCAGGGTGCCACACCCTGTCCTGCTGCAGAACTAGGACAAGGTTTCCTCCTGCGTGAGGAGTATGCAAAAGCATCACACTGGAGAGGTAACTGAAAAACATAGGGAATCATAAAAGCAAGTAATTATTACCAAAAAATGATAAAGTTAAACATGTTTGACGGTCACTGATGGATGATCTACATTCTGGAAAATGAGTCATCCTCAATTCTTGCTGCAATACTGTATGTGCAAAGTATAGTAATGAACACGGGGCAATATTTTTTTAGGTAAAATGTGACTAAAGTTTAGTAAATAAAAACATATTCGGACAAATAATTAAATATCATGTAAATATTTTCTATTTGACCTGATCACGTGGGAGTGTACCTGTGCTTTGTAACCAAGGTAACCATTGGTTCTCCTAGATCTGCCTTGGCATGAGGATATTAATGTAGAATTTGTGTCACGTTTCAGAAAGAGAATACAATAGTTTTGACATTTCTATTAGTGAGTGGCTGATTAAATTAGCACGTGTCTTTATGCGTAACTGACATGGGTTTAAGCACAAGCGAGCAGCCCTGCTTTGACCCTGGTTATTCAAGCCGAATGCCACTCATCTGATGGTTGGGCATCTTCCTCTCAGGCTGCGTTATTTGCTAAGATACTGTAGGTCTCGCTGCGTCCGAGACGAGGTCAGGTGACGAGGCTGGAGGCGGCGCATTTCTGCTAATGGTTAGCGCTAGATTAATGCTACATCCAGACTGTACAGAAGTTGTTTAAAATATTAAAACGGATTTCATTTGATGTAAAATTAACCTCTAAAAAAATCAAACCCTCAAACGGGGATCAAGGACATACTCTGAGAAGTAGATTCATTCTCTGTGGTTTTGTTATCAAGTGAATTTTATTCAGATGTGGCTTAATGTTGATGCCCCATTGTGTTGTCCATCAATGAGTCCCAGATTCTGTTATTTCTAGGCATCTATTTGCCAAAAAAGACAAAAAAAAAAATTTAAAATCGGAAAATTTACCTTTCAAACGAGACCAAACTTATTCTTCTACTCCCAATGAGATAAAAGCCTAACATTTATCTTAGTAAAAAAGTCAAAGACTGCTTTTTAAAGATAATTTTTCTGTTTCTATGCCTGACATGTAATATATTTGAGTCTAGATTTCCCCCGTAGAGAAGTGATGCAAAAAATGATTGACAATCAACTGAAGCTTTTCATTTATTTCCAATTTCGACAGCGTTACTAACATTCATTTGACAGGGGAAATAAAAAAAAGGTTTTGCACATTAAAATATGCAGCAACGCTTCTTTTGACAACTGAACAGATCAGTATTCCCAGGGACACGAGCCATTTCTCATTTCATGGGAAATTTAAACTCAAGCAGAACAAGATTTCTCTGCAGAAAGTCCAGCTCTGCATACCTTAACATTTCTAACAAATTTACATTTACAAAGGGAAAAGATGTTTATATTTACATATTTTTGTCCTTTTTGTATTTGTATATATTAAAATTTAAGATGGTCAAACTGTCAAACAAAGTAAATATACTTTTATATCTGGAGACTAGCATGAATATCACAAAGGTGCAAGGTGGGAAAAAAAAGGGCATCTCTGAACACTGCGAAGCCTGTTAACTCACACCAAGCCATAAATATTCATTGAACAATGTTTTGTTTCAAGATGACCGAGTATTTTACTTCTGGGATGGATACTTGATTAAAGGACAGTGGTTATGGAGCGAGTGAGCGCAGGCTTAATGACCTTCTTCTTCTTACAACTCCGTCTCCATGTCGGAGCTGCTGCAGCCTTGAGCTTGTTACTCAAATGACTAACTGTGCTAAACTTGGCTGCTTCTCTAAAGCTGCCACACTTGCCCGCCTGGTGGCAGAGAGGTTTGAAGTCGAGCTGTGAGGAAAAATGTCTGCAGCGCCATCCCTCCTCCAGTAGAACTTTGTGGCCTTTAGCTGCTGAATGTTGGAGGTTAGCAGCAAGGAAAGTAGGATATGAGCCGGGTAGGGCGCTGGGGGACAATGTCACCGCTGTATCCAGGGAGGGAGAGTCTAGCTCGGGGGAAAGAACTGCCTGATCTCCCTTCAGGGGTGGACTTGGCGCTGGGTGTGTGTGTGTGTGTGTGTGTGTGTGTGTGTGTGTGTGTGTGTGTGTGTGTGTGTGTGTGTGTGTGTGTGACGCAGAGCTCACAATCTTACTCATCTTGCTCTGGAACATCTGCTGTGACTTTCAATCTGTGAGTCACACCTGGCTTCCAGTTTCCTGCTAACTGCATTTCAATTTGACTATTGCCTTGACTTTCAGAGAGCAGGATTTCCATTGGCTCATGGGGCCTCTATTTAAAGCCTTTAACAGCAGTGAACGCATTAAAACAGTAGCTGTCCCCGACTTCATCTACCAAATAAGAAATAAAACATTTACACCACAATAGGCATCTTCTTCTTCTATGTACTGTGGCCGTTTTCTGTATTTTCATTTTTCAGCCCACCCTTTGATTTATAGCACATCTCAAGCCGTATTGATAGTTCAATAGAAAATCATACATTTAGTCATTACTCTTCTGGCTTATATGAGCATGGCTGTGTGAGACAGAATTATGTTGTGTTGTTCATACACTGTACAGTTTCTAATATTTCACTGCAATTGCCTATTGGTTGAACATCTTGGCCCAGATGTTGGGAGCTGTATTTCATGAAAAATAAAGGCTATAATACTGTGAATGGAACTGTATATTTTTCTGTTTGTTCAAAAACAGATTTAACCTATGATTTTTCATTCCACGTGTTTTGTTTTGGTTTTTTTTACTGACTGGGAATCATGCAAGAACCACTCGCGCACATCTTTATTCCTTAACCCCATGGTAAAAGGGAAAATTCAAGATGGGAATATGAAAATGTTCCTGCTTCAGTCCAATTGTTTTGAATGCGAAAATCAACTACAGGAAGACAACAGAAGTTGTTTGACCTACATGTTTTTTTTTTTAATGATTTATAATCTTTTTTAAAAAAAAACAGCATCCCTATTACTGTTAAACCATCGCACGTTGTCAAGCCTGGAAATAAAAAAAAAAAGTTCTTCTGCTGCTCCGCTAATGAGCTAAATTAAATGCAGCTAATTTAAGTTTAAAAAAAACAAAACAAACAAAAACCCCCACAACGCATTGTTGTCCTGGTTTACAAAAATTCGAGGCGTATGAAAAATGCATGACCAAAAACATGAGGGAAATCTTCAACCTTGATAGCGCCCCCATTCTTTTATTTTTTTTCCCAACCGCACCACAACAATGCCAATGGGCCATGAAGATGCCTCACTATCATTTCACAACATCAGCGGCATGCTAATGATGTGGCCCCTGCTTTAATTCTATTTGCATCGGGGAAACTATCTTGCAGGCACACAAGCATGAATGCCATTAGAGTGCAACTCATGAGCGCGAGGGGCCGATTCACTCCGGAATGAATTTGGCAGGAGGCAAGTGTGATGTGAAAATAGCCCGTGCGGTTTATCAATGAGAAACACAGCAGCGGTGTGATTTGCATTTGTCTCATTTTGGTAGGAGAATATTTTTAGAAACAAAACTGCGACTCTGCAATTTAAAAAAAAAAAAAAAAAAGCAAGAAGGAATAACCCAGAAAAGGATGGCGGTTCTTTTTTTGTTCTGTTTTTATTTTTGGGAGTTGAATGCACTGTCAGATTGAAGTTCTACTGAGTTCAGTCCTTCTAGTTGTGGAGTCTGTGACAAATGGGGAATTTAATTAGCAATAAGGTGGGGGGGGGGACTGTAACAATAGACAACAACAATGACATGCATGCTAATTTGAAAAATCATCTTAAAATCTAACGTTTTCACCAAACATCTAATGAATTGTCGAAATAAAACACATTATTTTAACATTTTTACGAGATTTATTTACAAATACAAATCACTTTGTGTTTCACAATTTCATATTTATGTTTCCACGGAGAGAAAGAATCATGTCTCTCTTACAACACTGCGCGTAAGACAAAAGTCAAACTTTGTGCATCAACATTGTGGCGTTTGGAAGAATTTGCTTTGCTGAAAATTCAACTTTGAAGAAAGAGTTAGCACATTCTGATGCGCAGATGTTTAAGTATAATTATTGTAAGTAGAAAGAGGAACTTAAAAAGGACTAAATATCAATGGCAGCTGTAGTCTGTGCTCATCTTTAAATTAATCTTGATATGACATGAAGTCCATACACTGAATTTGGCTCACCTGATGTCTCGACCGTCAACATCTACCCGAGGCGCCTGACGGATGTTTTATTGCCCTTTTTCTAGCTGACCAGTGGAGACCTTCAGGGGGACACACTGTGATATACATGACTCCATCCTGTCCATTCATAAATAATCCTGTCTATGTATGCATGTATTCAGTTACACCAATATTTGCTCTCAGCACTATTTGACAGCATCACAGTTTGCCAGCAATCACAATTGTCTTCTTGAACCAATATGGCTGGCAAGGTGCACGGTGAAAGGGCCGAGCGGCGCTTCAAAAGAGCTTTGTGGGGGAAATTGTAGAATGCTGAGAATAAATGTTTTCTCTATAGGATGTGCTGGCCACAGTGTGCTGTGTTGGTGAATAAATGATGAAGAGGAAGAAGGCCCTGTCCTGCTGAGCTTGTCAGCTTTGGACAGCTTTTTTTGTGTGCATGTTTTTGTGTGTGTGTGTGTGTGGGTGGGTGTATGCGTGTGTGTTTGTGTGTGTGTGTGTGTGTGTGTGTGTGTGTGTGTGTGCGTGCGCGTGCGTAGCTGACACAACATATGGCCCAGTTAGAATTGAATATACGCTATTTTCACTGTCAGAATTTTATGAAGACAAATACATTTTCTACTTTTTTACTAAAATCCACCGTCTCCTTTTTGTTCTACAAGAATGCATGGCCTCGTCCATCTTCTGTACAACAGCTGACAAATAAAAAAAACGATTCAATGCAAGTAAGATCTAGAAGAAATTCTCGGTCAGAATGCTTTTTAAAAGTGAATTTATCCAAAAAAATAAGTCTGTATTTTTGAGATTTTTGTTTTACATGTCCTTCCTCCATGAAATTACCTTACAATAAAATACAGAGATCCCCATCAGTCTGTCGTTGGGGGGCCGATGCCATGTGAAATTGCCCATGGCCACAAAGAATTGCTATATACAGAGAATGACATCACCATATTCCCATTTCCTCACTTCCTGTGCTCCTTCATGCACAGCACCACTCTACCACTGCAAGATACATTGTGGTTGAAGGAAAAACTGTGGTGGACACAATATGGCGGTGCACAAAGACACAGCAGCTTTGCCCTCCTCAGTGTGTTGTTTTGTTTTTACTTGTGTCGATCTATGATTTGACATATAACAGGCGAGAGTTGCTAAAGATTGGGACATTGTGTGGTGCCTCGGGACTCACCAGCAACTACCACAATGCACACATCCCACCAACGCCGGAGATCGCTTGGCCAACTGGGCTGCTGTGGATTAGCATCGCTCTGGAACAAGATGGACGAGCTGACGCCGATCACCTTGACACATACATCTGTACATCCCATACAAACTGTTTCTCCGCACATTGTATTTTACTCAATTATCCTGCCATAAAATGTGATTGATCGACTGTTCTGTTCACATTCATTCATCCTCTCATCCATTTCCACCAAAAAACTGGGTTATCGCCCTACCACAATGACTGAGAAAGCATCCTTTTTTACTCTCTTTTTTGCCAAAGTTGACTCCCGTATGGAGGTTTGGGGTCTGCCAGGTCACAACAACTCTGCTTTTAGCTGAGGTGCACATACTAGTTCACTAGTTCATACTATTACATCTTATGAGAAGCCAGTTCCCTATAGTAGCATCATAGTATCGAGAGCAATACGTGTATATTACAGTGTACCTAATCTACACTCTGTGATAAAATGGCAATTTATACCAAAATACTCTCAATTTAGAACTTTTAGTAACAAAATGTTCCAGGACCAGAGTTGGAGTAGATGAATATGTAATAGCTGTACATCTGAGATCACTACAATAACGCCGCAATCTGTTGATACATCCAGGTTTTGGATTATTGAAGGAAGCTTTAGACTACTTCCTCCCAAGCGTGTGTGCTCCCTCATATACGTGCTACTAGTTTCTGCCAGTCCACCAGCATCGTTAATGCAGCACGGTGGCATGCAAGTGTCTCAAGTGTCTCAAGTACCTCTCAAGAGATTTTTCACTGAGCTGACACCACTAAAGGCCCTCAATTTAAACAAAAGACTCTGGAAGCTCCTTAGTCTTGCTTCCAGATGACAAACTCAAAAGTATCATGAAGTATCATAATTATCAGGGTTAAACTACTTTATTTGAGTCAGATTTATGGACTATAAAATAAGTTAAGATAGATTAAGATAAGCTAAGATCAAATAATAGATGAATCATTTCCAGGTGTTACAGCAGAAAAGGGATAGCAAAAAGAGAACACCGTTAGATAAGAAATAAGTAAACATACAATACAAAATATCATAGACAATATAGGCAGAAGGAAATTTAAAACAGAGAATGAGTGTAAACACAAGAAAACATACAAATATCAACAGGATGTACTCAATTTGACTTTGATTTGCTACTCATAACTAAGACGTTGACTGTTTGGCGATGTTGAGAAGTGAGCCTATTTTGGGAGGTTACATTTTGTTTAAACATGTGATTTGATTCTTTATGTTCATGTAATGTATGGAAACCTATCAAGGATGCTAGACCAGACCAGACCAGACCAGATCAGACCAGACCAGGCCAGTGGACAAGGTGGCACTGATGGAGGGGGCATATCCAAAATTGATGTCATCAGTCAGAGCAGGAAAAAGGAAACAGTGGTGTACAAGGTCTGCAGCTCAAACTTAGTGACATGATTATCACAACATCACACTTCATCTGACCCACCCAAAAAGGTAGAACAGTCAAATATTAGCAAGGAATGTTAGCTTCGCCTGGCTTCACATCATATGCATCTTTCTGATTCCATATCCGTGATGGATAGCCGGTCCTCAACTCCCTTCAGTCTCATCCTGGATTTAGTCTGCTGGTCCCTGTGCAGCACACAAAGCAAAGATGTCAAGACGTCAAGGACAACACCTCAGCTCTAGTCAAAGGAATGACAGTGATGTCATTTTTGTGGCACCCTCGACGTGACGTCACGGACACAAAGCTGAC
The DNA here is from genome assembly GCF_037954235.1 of Aulostomus chinensis. Lineage (NCBI taxonomy): Eukaryota > Metazoa > Chordata > Actinopteri > Syngnathiformes > Aulostomidae > Aulostomus > Aulostomus chinensis. The sequence continues at coordinate 14,211,265 of NC_141336.1, read as the reverse complement.
AAGCACCAACCGACAACGAATATCTGAACCCCTTGTGAACTACAAGGGTGTTCGTGACGAGCTACGTGTCACATGAGTTGACTTTGGAAAACCAGTACAAGAGTTGATGCACTCACAGGCTGAAAAATGTCCACATTCTCTCCAAAGCTGCAGTGGGAATGCGCTCACATGAGCCATGGAGATGTCACCTGCTACCGCAAGCATTGCTCTGTGGTGTTGACAGCGAGAGGGGAGTTATGGGATAGGAGCTGTGACGGCGGTCTTTCAGACTGCAGCAGGTGCTGTCAGCCACTTGTGTTCTCTCTGTCTAAACCCTCATGTTTTTTATTTCTTCTTCCAAGCTCCCTTTCTCTTTTCCCCCAACCCCACTGTATTTGCTCCCCATCAACACACATCTGTAACTGAGTGAATTCCATTGGTGCACTTTTGCAGTTTAAACTGTGTACGTTTTTCGAAGGAATAAAAAATGGAAATAGCAGTGAATGCGTCAAGCTATAGTATGCTTTTACTTTTTCAAATCAAGGTTGTTATTTTTTTTCCTGAACTCTGTAATTTTGCATGCACGGTCTAACCTACCAAGCTGTCCTGTTGCTGCTTCCCCGCTCTGCTGTTCTACCACAGACTTACCAATTTTCCCTCTGTCACATGACGTCGTCATCAGCTGATGTCAAAGTGTTTCAACAGGAGGGTGCAGCATCCCAACCTCCCAGAGGAGGCGCTAGTGCAGCTACCAGGACACGAACGCTGCTCTAACTTTCGACCTGCCGAGGATGTCCAGACATCTGCGCGCGTGTGTGTGTGCGGATGCAGCCACAGGCAACACGTTGAATTGGACCAGTGGCCCTCATGTTGGTAACCAACGTGATAGATTGCTGCATGACCTGGGCGCCCCCTCTTGAAAGTGATTGCAAACAACTGCTGCCTTCTCCGTAAGATACTGTTTCAGCTGCAAATCAGTGAATATGTTGCTTTAGCATCACACAGCTGCCAACAAAATGATTTATTTCTTTCCAGATTTGATCCATTTGGTTTGACCACATTTGGCAAGTCTAGAAGAGCTGTATAATGAAATGATTTATCCACATTAAGAGAGTGCTAACTGGAAGTGGCTGACTGAATCAATGCAAGTCTCTGGGCGGAGACAGTACACGTCTTTTACAGTGTCACTACAGACTTGAACTCCATTCATTTGTGAAGTGCAGAGAGATTTACCCGGCAACAATGAGCTTAGTGAACACGTTTAGGTCTTGAATATAAGGGATGTTCATTTATGTGTAAAACTGCTCCACAATTGCTTAAATTAACTTTAAAAAAAATGCTCAAGTTATGTCAAGGCCTTTCTCAGCAACGGCTGTATAATTGTATTTCAAGTCTAGATTGACAGCTGGATGATCTGCAGGATCATGACTTCCAATCAAGCCCAGGCATTTTCCATTATGGGCCCAACAGATGGAATACTACCCTGACCACATGTACTGTAACATGTTTAATATCACTAAATAAGTGAACAAATGCACCTAAGCCTGATTAATCTGCCCTGTCACGCACTTCACTAAACATAAAGGATGCATAATCAAGTCCAACACAGTACTTATGTAAATACTGAGTAAACACACACACGCAAATAATGTGTGGATTGTGGTAAAACAACTGCATGGTACATGACAGTAAACAGAAGACGTTAAGTTGACAGCTGTCAGTCAGTGTTTAATGCCCTGCAAAGGATTAGTCAGTGCATTACTGAACACCTAATTACCTTCCACTGCTTTTCATACACACATTCTATGAATATTTAATGACGCACACTGATGAAACTGTGTAGCAGTGAATTTAACAGTGCAGAACAATGTTGGCAAAACCGCGGTTATTGGATTGTTCAGCTCTTTGCCACATGAAGCCCTTTAATGCAAGAGTAATTAAAACTTGAAAAATTATTGACAGCAATAACAATGTAATTATAGTGATTCAAAGTTGGGGGGGGGGTTAGAATATGATGAACATGCATGTTGTTATCACAAATTTGAAAGGTAATTATGTTCCTAAACTGTGGCGTAAACACAAATAATGACTGAGGCAACAAAGTGTCCGGTAAACACATCATTTATATGCTAAAACCCTGAGCTCATCAGCGGGAAAGTTCCTGCAAACCAACACAACTCTTGAGAGTAATATAACTAAAGTCAGTTAAAAATAGTGAAGCAGATGCGAGACAACCCCCCCCCCCCACCCCCGTTCTCATTGAAGCACCTATTAGTGTCTTTTTCTTGAGGAACCCATAAAAAAGACATCAAAAGACTTGTTCCCTGATTTTCAGCTGCGTGTTCACATGCATTGTCCTGGACAGATATTGATCAGCTGAGAAATGAACAGGAAGAAAATCAATAGCTTTTACATGAATGCACAACAAGCAGTTTCAGTGTGTGAGTGAGTGCACAATAGCTGTGAGAAAACACTCACACAAACACGTATAGCGCTGCGTGTGCATGTATATACACGCTGACACTTTCATATGTAGTGAGAACAATAGCAGCGGTGGTTGTTATATAGAGCCATAACCTGAAAGCTGCTGGTGAAGCCATTAGCCGTGAGGGTGAGAACATTGGGGCCCAGCTGACCACAGTCGAGGGAGATTTAAGAGGTCTCTGGGCTAAAGCCAGGGATTTTAGTTCTCCTGAGAATCAAGGCTGATGCTGGCTTATGTTTACAGTGTTTCTCACATTAGAATCATGAAAATGCATCTTTCAGTTTCCTCCTTAAACCCCACCCCCCCTCCACAACCCACCCCACACACTGTCATCTCTCCATCTTCCTTCCTGTTCGTATCTCTTTCTGTCCTATTAGCGAAGCAGGAGACATGCAGGCCGGACAGAGGTCTGTGACAGCTCTAAATGACCTATCGTCACTGTTGACCAATGGACAAGAAGACCAGATAGAGACAAAGACAGACAGGCAGACGCCTGTTGAAATCAAGCTAATGTGTCTCCATGGTAAAATGAACAGATCACCCACCCTCCAATATAGGTCTAACAGATGTTCATTAAGGTTTTAATTAATGCACATTCTGTTTTGATGACCTGACAAAGATACATGGCTTGGATGAAGAACACAAAACAAGAAAGATTCTGCTCACCAGACCTGAGATGATGATTTACGCACAAACGTTTGCTTTTCGACCTCAAGAAAGTATTTTACCCTGTGTCGTTCCAGGTATTTGGCAAATTGGTGACCAGTACATCTGCTATTCCCTTCCATGGGTCGAACAACACATTTATTTTTTTGGCAGGTCTTTGGAACTTGAAGCCCAATCCAACCTCTGATGATTTGCGCGACACGACTGTGATCCCGCTGCACCTGTGCGCTCTCCGTTTCTGTAGACGCATAAATTCAGCTGTAAGCCACTTGATAGTCAGTGCACGGCTGGAAAAGTTTATTAAGCAAAAAGTTGGGATCATCATGTTACTTTAGGTGCACTTTTCCCCCTGCACTTACAAAAGATGACTATTTTTGAGTCAAAGCGTGGAGAACTTTGACCCACAAATACGACATTCAGACTCTGAAATGCGACAAGCTATCTCCCAATACTTACAAACCTTTCTCCATCAGAAAATGAACTGCCTCACAAAGTGGGTTTGCCGACAGTTTCGAGACAGGAGTGGATGTACAAATACAGTAATGCTGTTTTTCAATGATACTGTACTAAATGAGGGAAGCTAGGAAGCCCACACTTAAATTCATGTTCAATAAAGTGACACTTCAAACACTTTGCATACTTAAAGTCATCATGGGAGGGTTTCAAGTCCCTCAGAGTGAGCCAGTGAGTAATTAAGCCTTTCTGGCATAGCAACATGGAGGAATATTTGACTTTATCAAATCCCTCTTTTGGCATGTGTGTAAGCGTGCATTCAGTTCTGTCATCAGTGGCTTTATTTTTCCACTTTAAGTAGCATAAAAATGCATTTGAGAGTTGTCTGTTTCTTTATTCCCACCTTTTCTTATGACTTGGCTCAAACTTGTATGTACATCCTATCCAGGGGTGAAAGTGGCTTAAAAATCTTGCCGGAACTGTACGCACGCGTGCGTAAAAAAAACCCAAAAACAAAACAAAAAAAACCGCAAAGTTTTAAGTTTTTTTAATCGGTTTTGGGTGATTTTTATTACAGTTTTCGGGTGTCTCTTCCCCACTCAACTGCAGCCCCCATAGCCCCACCCTTCCTGCGTTACCCCTTGGAAATGCTTTGAAATCTGCTCTTTACAGTAATTGCCCACTACAGTGCTAACAAGAGGGAACAGGCAGACATGCATACATGAACAAACAGATCATCAATATCACTCAATGATTTATTCTTCTTGTAGGTTCTCACTGGCAGACTCCTCAGAGACAGTCTCTCCCTGGAACTCATTCTCATCAATGAGTGGCTCTGAGTCTGAATCTTCCGTGGGTCTACTTTTGCTAACTTTTTCACTTGCTTTGTTCAACTCTGTCACATTTTTGCTTAAACATGTCACTTCCACTTCAGAGTGAAACGCCCCTTCTCCTCCTTTTTTTAAAGGAACTCCGTTCCGGCCGTGAATATTTGACCAGAACGCCCGTTCCGGCTCATTTTCACCCCTGATCCTATCTATTTTACATCAAACCATAATATATTAGCGCAAGTGCATTTCTATGTCCTCAGACGCATTTTTTGAAAGGGCTTTGACAGTAAGAAACCGTGGTAAATATTTATGGGGGTTTGGAGTATTTTCTTTGTATGACACGTGTCTACAAACCCATGACCCCTGCTTCTCGCCGCTAGCAGGCACATTAGTCACTATACAGGCACATAAAGCACATCTTCCTCTTGCTTTGTCAGCTTGAGGAGTAAAATTACATCATATCTGAATCAGATTATTCTCTCTGACCTTGTTCTTCAGATATCAAATGAAAAAGAAGAGTTGAAGTAGGTAGATTTCAAAGAAAGAAACACTTAATGACGCATACTTTTCTTACCTGCCTTAGGAGATTCCTTTCATTTTCTCTACTTTCCAGATTTGTTACAGTTGGAATATTGTTGTTTTTGTATTCAATGTTATGTGTAAGAACCCAAAAGATGAAAACCCTCGGTCTGAGACAAATGCATTACAAATATTATATGAAAACAATTCAATTCAACTCGAGTACAGTTGTATATTTTTGTCAGACAAAAAAAAATCTTTGTGTCAGCACAATGAAGGGATGAGATCTATTTTTTTTAACTGTACTGTTGATTCACTGTGAGTTTGTTTCAATAACCTGAAGGCAGCTGTGGAGATTTACATTCAAACGAAAGAATAATTATGTCCAGAAATAATGCATCGCCGAATCACAATTGCCTAACTGTGCTTGTGACATCATTCCAACCACCCACCGACCCCCACACCCCCCAAACACACACACACGCACACATCAAAGCAGGTGTGTGTGAGAGGGTAGGGGGAGTGTACAGTCACATGGGTGAGTGGACCCAGCAACCGTTGCCAGACTAAATTTTGAAGTGGAAAGCTGTGAGAAGAAGGTCAGCAAGTCCTTAGAAAGATTTGAGATCCTGATCTAATCCACACGTCTAATGAGAAACAATCAGCTTAGACTCTACCTGGATCTGAAGTAGGCTTTAAAGCAAATTACACAAACACACACACACACACACACACACACACACGTTTAAATAGACACAGGGAAATAAAAGAGTACTTTTATATTGAGAGTATGTAGATGAATAGTATTTATCCTTGATTAAGAGCTCATTTTTTAAAGACTTTATTTTCAGCCTTCTTCTAGTATCTCTATAACACTTGAGGGACCTGGATCAGCATCTTAACCTTTATATGAACTGGCATTGGAGGACTGGGAGCAGTTTTGGTGTGTATGGGCAGGGAGGAGGAGTCAATAGGTGGACCTCCACTTTGTATTCTATACTTACCGCTTCTAAACCTACTACTCTTTCATTCCTCTTCTGTTTCTCATTTAAGATTCAAGTCAGTTTCTGAATACCTCCTTCCTCCCCGTGCAGGCCAAAGTTGGCTCCAGGCGGCCGATGTCTTGAGGCAGACTTCTGCCAGGCTAACATCTCAGAGAGGTCTGCCATCAAGTGCTGCTCAAAAGTTTTCCACAGACTATTAAGAAGCAAGCAACCTGCGGCATCGTTGATCTCCCCTCTGGCAAGTAGGACGTGACTGTTTTGATAAATGAGGGCTCCAGTGTGTTGCCACAAGCAGTATGATGTTTGGGTGAATTAAGTTGCATCTTGCTAAGGATGCTAGTCTTAAGAATCTGCAGGCTTTCTGAATACAGTGTTGTGTTACAACTGTTTTGTTCAACTGTCGTCACGCCACGTATATTTTTTTTGAACCAATTGGTTCTGTCCTCTGAGAACCATCTGTCTCCCTAACTCTTTTATGTGCTACTTTCATAACTTGAATGTAAAAACGATGCTTTTCTTCACAACAGTGTTCCTCCACGTGTCTCTTTAGCCCTCTGTTTAACCTCAATTCCCTCTTTTCTCTTTAGTCACGCCTTTTTCCACTGCTCCCTATTTCATTTCCTCCAAATTTTCATGTGCTCCAGGCCTCCATCCTAATCAATATCAGCCTCTTAGCTGTGGGAAGTTTCCCAATTCACTACACCTTCCTGTTAATGGTGGCAGGGTGGCGGGGTGGGATGGTGGTGGGGGGCTGGAGCCTATCTCAGCAGCCTTCAGGTGAGAGGCGAGGTTCACCCTGGACAGGTCACCAGTCCATCACAGGGCCAACACATAGAGACAGACAACCATTCACATTCACAGTCACACCTACAGTCAATTTAGAGTATCAATCAGCCTCGTCCTCTCTTGATGTCTTTGGACTGTGGGAGGAAGCTGGAGTACCGGAGAGAACCCACACAGGAACAGGGAGAACATGGAGACTCCACACAGAAAGATCCCGTGCCCGAACCAGGGTTCGAACCCGGAACCTTCTTGCCGTGAAGCGACAGTGCTGACCACTGCACCACCGTGCTGCCTCTCCTAAATAAATAAAATTCTAAAAAAAAAAAAGTTGGTTATATTCTTACGTGGACAAAAAAATGCAATGGGCTATATACAGCAGCATTATTTGCACGATGAATAGATACATTAATTATTGTGACAGGTCTATTTGCATTAGAGAACCTGGCTCCTAACGCATTGCCTGCAAGTACATGTGTGTTTATCATGTAAGATTATGTGAGTATCTGTAAATCCCGTAGGGACTGAAGTATTTTTACATTCTTGCTCATGTCTGGGTGGAGTTTCAGCCACATTAAGTTAGCAGGTCATGCAGGTCAAGGTTTCCAGAGGTTACATGTGAGCAGCTGTTGGCAGCGTACACCGCATGTGTGCGTGCCTGATCAAACCGATATGTTGTTTTCCCATCACTTTGCACCAATAAATCTATGAAAATGAAACATGGGTATCACAGCTTGAGGGTCTGGTTAGCTTACGCATAAGTGAGGAAAATGTGTCTGCTTTGTATGTGAATCAAAGAGACACAAACAAGCAAATCCCACTCCCCGCCCTACTTTGTCTACTTAATATGCTGCAAATTTTCCCTCCTCCTTCATTTTCATTCTTTGCATCTTTTATTCTCTACCCCACCTATCTTGTTTTTCTTCTTCCTATCTTGAATCCCTTTGCCTCGTTCACCTTGAGAATCTCCTCTCATCCCCTCCCCACCACTTCTTCCTGTGAGTATCTGTTTCAGCGCTAGGAACACAGAAATGCAGCTACTGGACAGAACTGAAACATTACCACGCACACCCCCCTCCCCACTCTACCCCCACCCCCCGCCTCCCCACCCACCCCCTCGTCTTCACAAGGATCCATGCTGTCTCCATGGATGTGTATAAAGGTCATCTCATAGCTGACTACTGTATGAGCCAACAACACCGCTGTTTTTTTCCTTCCCAAGCTATGTTGTGTGGACTGCAGCCCGATGATCTTGCATGCATAATTATCTTTGTCGCGTGCATTAATCTGTTTATCTATGCATGTAAATGACAGATACATACGGTTGCAATGGTAATGAACAGTTTAATGGATAAGGCAGGTGAGAGAAAATGTGTTTGCGGCTCCTCGGCAGAGCCACTGCTATTGATCCTCTGAAGGTAACACCCACCAAAGCATGCAAAGGGGCTTGCGGAGGATGACGGAAATGTCAAACACTGCAGCATTTGGAAAAAAGGAAGTTTAATGTATCAGCGCCAATTTTAAATGTGTACATTTAAATCCCCAAGCTCTACCACAATGACTAATGCTTTAATCTCGATGCATTATATAGCTGACTATACATCCCTGCTCCCCCTCCACTGAGGCTGTTGGACATCACTGCCTTGCCTAATAAGGAAGACAATTAACAGGATAAATCTGTCTTAATGACTCTAAATCTGTTAATAAAGCAAATGAGGCCGTTTTTATTTCGTCCTCTTCCTCCCAAACGCCCTGAAGTAATGTAAGAGAGGACCTCGGGGAGGATTTAGTGGGTACAATATATATGCTCATTCACTTTCATAATCCCTCTCATATTTCATTCATTTCTGCAGAGCATCAAATACTACATGCGCAGGATGTATTTTCAAGTCTTATATTCTACATGTTCTCCATTTTCCCCGAAGGCGTGCACTAGTACAGCAGTGCTAAGGGAATAATTTAACCAATATCACAGATAATATGAATGTATGCCTTTTTTGGTTCATGAAATAAACATCTTGCAGTGTGCAGGGAGACTAAATGCAACAGGGGATGAAAAACTGTTTGCGTCTTCGAATCTAAATAAAGCCTTGATAATCGGAACTAAAGTACGAAGCTGCATTGTAGCATCACAAATATATGAGGATTTCACAAAAGAGCGTTTTGTTCTTCATTAAATCATTACATGATAATAACAAGGTTGTGTATCGATGTGCATTCTGGCTACAGGGTCATCTATCGATCCGTCTTTGATTATCATGAGGGTCATTTATCGACAATTTCCAGCCAAGATCAATCTGTGCCCTTTAGACTGGTCAATAGTACGATGGCTCTGCCTCAAGCCCCCTGGTTGGGTTTGGGGGTTTCAGAGCAAACGTGTGTTGCTCTAGGGTTGCTCTTGTAGCACATTCTAATTGCACAGGTTAGTACTGATCATATAACTCTTCCACCTAAAGTCCAGCAGGAAATGTGTGTGTGTGTGTGTGTGTGTGTGTGTGTGTGTGTGTGAGTGTGTGTGTGTGTGTGTGTGTGTGTGTGTGTGTGTGTGTGTGTGTGTGTGTGTCAGCAGTGCTGCCTCAGCACCCAGATGAAGTGTCCCTAATAGGATCCCTGTGGGATTCCTCAGCAGTGAACCTGCACACTGTCAGCAGTCAGCTCTGACAGACCCGCCAGACTCTAAAACTAAAGATGGAACACACAGTACTTCCTGTTTAATCTATGGACTGGGGTTCACTCTGGAAGCAGACTGATATACGAGTCAGCTGAATTCATGGTTTGCCTTTCACAGATAACATATGCCGGTATTGACGTATATAATTTATGACATGGCTTAAAGCGAAGCAAATGAGTAATCACGAGTGATCACGCTCCTCTCTGACACGGCCGAACAAACCCTCATTGTTTTGAAATGGTTCTTGGTAACAAATGTAAAGATCGTCTTGTATTGTTGTGTGCTGTTTGAATTGTATCACCGCTTGCTGAATTTTTTTTTTTTTTTTTTATAGATGACACTACAAGTCCCTTAGTAACATGAACTACACGATGACACTAGCAATGCCTGTGTAAAATGCACCATCAATTTCTTGAATATGCATTTTCTACAACTATTTACCAGCATCACACGTTGAAATAAACTAAACTATAAGCACAACACAACACTGCTCAAGTGTACATGTTAAGGTGATACTTCACCCTGAAAGGATTGATTCTATATTGATTAGTAGTTTGTCAACTACATATGAATATTGCACTAAAAATCATAACAGCGCATTCATTACTAAACCACTACTTAATTTAGGCAGCTGTCTTATTAGCCCAGACCGCATGGAGGTATTAGCAAGATGGCTGCCAACAGCTAAGACTTGCCTGGACGGATGTTGCCTCAATTTAGTATTCACAAACACACAAGCATCAGTCATCGAAGTTCATCTGTAAAACGCCACAATATTGCTTTAGAGTGGTAGAGTGAATTATCATAGCTTGTCCGCATTTTTTTTTTAACCTTTGCCCTATGGAATCATCGAATGCATCTTCCTTCCTGTTAGACTACAAAAGTCTCATTTCCCCCCCGACGCAACCATGAAAGCTACTTTACAAGCTCTACAAGCTCTCTGCAGATTGACTGGCGTATTTGTGTGTATGTTTGTGTTTGTTTGACAGCGAAGACAACGTCAGAATTATTTATACTTTCAAAGCCACTGACTGGTGTTTTGTAGCACCAAATAAAGTCAGCCATGAGGAACATAACAAGTTGACTTATTACTTCACTTACCACATCTAAGTATGCAAAATAACACCATAGGCACATTGAACCAGATAAATACCGTGTCTATGGCCAATTGAAGTATGTAATAGCAGACTATGAAGTGCAGTAAAACGGATCCAGGAAGAGCTGATTTTGTGGGTTGGAGCGGGGATGTAAAAACACTATCTGAAAGTACAACTCTCCCAGTGCAACATAACATATCTCAGAGCCTGAAGGACTGGCTGATGAACATTGTAAGAAGTAATTAACCAGCTCCTCTCTTTAGCTAATTGGAGATTGGAAGTATGATAATCATTAGCAGCTCCCATTTTCTTGTCATGGTTGCAGAACACAAAAAAAGGATAAAGGATTTCATGAAAGCATGGTCAATTCAATTGGAAATTTGAGGCTAACAGAGGACATGAATATAAAATAGCATATTAAGAGGACGTAATATGAATGCAGTTTTCCCATCAAGCCCTTCTTGCCAAAGATTGCTGTCACCGCCAGCTCATTATCATCATCCCTCGCCCTCCATTGAACGATTGATGTAGGCAAGACACTCAGGACGAAGGACCGATTTAGCATGTCTTTCAACGATTGATTGAGTGAAAGATAAGGGTGAAACTCCTATCAACACATCTCTGTGACAAACCAGAGGCAAAGCGATTCTCTCTTTGACTGTACGTCATCACATCTTAAAGAGACATTTAGAGGCAGATCCCGGTGTGCTGGGAACATGCAGTGTCAGCACACGGCTGTGTTACACAGACGTCCGGCCTTTAGTCAGTTCTTACTTGAGAGCACATGCGTGCATGTATGATCTACCAATGAGTGACAGTGACCTTGAACTTTCACCACCAAAACAATGACATCAAATAGAAAGGGGAAGGTATCGCATGCATGTGAGGTGACACTAAGCTTGTCCTTTGACCACCCCTTTTTTTTTTTTTTTTAATGAGCTCCAGTGGACATTTGAGTAAGATTTAAGAAATTCTTTCAAGGTGTTCTAAACTTAACGCGTTAGTGAATAATGTGGAGCGCATACAGATGGTCATAAAGGTATAACAATGCTTGGGAGAAGGGCAGCAGCTAAAAATGCCAAAAATGTGAAATGTCACATGTTCCCTGCAGACTGATCGCATGCATCCGAGAGTCTGACTGGGTGTCTCGGGCTGTTTACATCAGATGCTTCCTTGATGACAGAATTACTGCCTCACACCTTCAATCCATATTTGGTGTCATCCCTGGTCCTTCACTTCTCTGACTGTATACGTTTACAGCCCAAGGACGCGCTTGTGACGGAAGCACTGCGTGTCATGTGCGCGTTTGTGAATACCATTTGTGTTGTGCGTGTAGCAGCGTGTGCTTGTGATATCCTACCGCCCCACCAGCATCGGACACATCTCCTCAAGGTTAGATATCAGGCCAGGTGGCCACTGGAAAAGATTAAGGACATGTTCCTAAAAAGGAGTCATTTTTGATTTATCATATCATACCATGGTGATCCCTATGGAAGGGCAGCTGTGAGAGGTAAAGGACCTCTTCTCTCCAGGCAGACACCCAAGAGGTATCATGCAAGACTTCAAATCTCTTGCTAAACCCTACACGTTACAACCTAAAATGACTATCAAAAGGGCACTCAGAGCTACGAGGAGGAAACGTAGGGAGGGAAAAAGAGAAGCAAAGAGTAAGCAATACAGAGACATTAAACCCCCACGAGTCCCCCCCTGACAGATGTGAGCTAGAGCAGCCTGCCATGGTGGCGCCATCTTAAGGTGACAGGCTCTGCCATAGTGAACAAAATTGATAATGCCATATGGCTAGAAGAGAGCCGATGTGGATTCCAGTCACGGAGCCATGAACGCGGTGTAATCCTTCTGCTGCTGTTGCAGGACGTGGTTTTACTGCCCTGTAAGGCTGCTTTCAGCAAGAGAGAGAGGAAAAAGAAGATGGGCATTCTGCGGGGAAGGCTACACTGATGAACTCCTGCTCCTCCTCCCTCTCATTTTGGGTGCATCCCTCACTGAACATGCTCCCTTCTATGTCCTTACTCCAGCAGTTTCCTGGATAGTTACACAAGAGCTGACATAACTATTTCTTACACCATTAAAACCCAATAAAAATGTGCTCAAATTTTACAAGAACAGGTGGCAGGTGGCACTGAGCTACGATTTTACACAATGCAGAGCAGAACAGGGATTGCCCACTCTCGTAATTTAAACACAAAGCTTTTCCAGAGACATGAATTGTGTAAAAAAACAAAAACAAAATGCAAAGTCACAGTTACCTTCCCCCAGGTCCAAAGGGGGATCCATGGAGACGAGTGGGCTCGCAGGCTTATTCTGTGGCGAGAAGCAATTAATTTGGAAGGCGTAACACTGGGGAGTTGGGAGGTTAGACCTAAATGGAGCACAGTCAGCTACAGAGACTAGGCTTAATTGTTTGATTGATTGGTTGCGACTGCGAGGCATATTTCTGAAGCCCCTCTGCGGCGATCAATGAGTCAATGAGCGCCTCGCCAAAACCTTGTAGCTTCCCGGCCTCACAATTCAATTAATGTGGAGGCCTTGGTGACTCCTACTTGTGATTCTGTTACAGCCCCGGAGCCTCTATACTGCCCCCCCCCCCCTCCGTTTTTTTTGTTCCTCATTGAACCGTAGGAGCTGATTGCGGCAGATGCAGGCTAGGGGGCAGGACGAGAGGAGGGGTAGCGACGCAAAGGAGGTGGGGAAGGTTGGCTTATTAGATTGGTAACAGAAACAACATACTGTATTGGACACAAATCGAGTTACCCCCCCCTCCCCCCCTAATCTGTCATTTAAACAAATTATCTTGGGTGGTGATGCATCAGCAGTATCGCTTCACTCCAGGGGGTTTAGGTGACGGGGAGGACGGGTGGTGGAATGAGGAGAGGGAGGGGCAGTGATGGAGCGGGGAGGCTAATAGAGACACGTGGACACTTTGTCAGGGAAGCAATGAAGGGTGGACAAGATACGAGAGGAGGGAAAGGGGGGGCTGAACGGGGGCAACACTTTCAAATTTAGGAGGGTCTCACTCAGACGTGTTTATCTTCACCTCAGTCACGGTTGTGAATATTCTTGTGAGACGACAAAACACAGAGCTGGAGGAGGAGGAGGATCGACTAGACGGATAGTGGGGGGGGGGGTAGAAATCTAATTGAAACAAAGAGATTGAAGCTGGATTGAAGGGTAATGTGTGCCGCCTTCTGAAATGGCGGACAGCTCTGACACGTTGTTTGGTCCAGGTCAGGGTCAAGGCTCAACCCACCATTACTGAAGATTGACAGGTTAATCGTGCGAGACACACATAAACAGACCACCTGCGACTCACTACGTGTCGAGTCTTACAATGGGAATGTGCTCCAGAAAGAACAAGCCTGCTGCATTTTAAGTCCAAGATTAAAGACAGAGGAAAAACCTTCCCCAAGACGAAGCATCAAAACTATAAATGGCTGATATCAAAATTGTATCTATCCAAAAAAAAGAAAAAAAAATCAAACCTTTTTATTCTTTTGTGGAACTTCTTAATTTGTAGTCTCTCATTCTAACATTAGGGATGACCGATAATATGGGCTTGTCATCGGTGTTGACAGATAATGGTCATTTTTTTATAAACATCAAATAAAATTTGATTTAAAAAAATTGATTTGTTAAAGTATCTTTTTTGAAATACAACAGTAACAATACATATGATTTAAGGCGTGACTAAACAAATTGGGCTGCACGGTGGTGCAGTGGTCAGCACTGTCGCCTCACAGCAAGAAGGATCCGGGTTCGTGTCCCGGCTCAGGCATGTGATCTTTCTGTGGAGTCTCCATGTTCTCCCTGTTCCTGTGTGGGTTCTCTCTGGTACTCCAGCTTCCTCCCACAGTCCAAAGACATCAAGAGGGGACGAGGCTGATTGATACTCTAAATTGACCGTAGGTGTGACTGTGAGTGTGAGTGGTTGTCTGTCTCTATGTGTTGGCCCTGTGATGGACTGGTGACCTGTCCAGGGTGAACCCCGCCTCTCTGCTGGGACAGACTCCACCCCCTGCAACCCTTAACAGGTAGAAAATGGATGGATGTAAAATATCAGATTCTCAGCAAATTAGATACCATCAAAATATCCAATAGTGTCAATCCCTAAAATTTCTGCATTGAAGAAGAACTTTTGAGTTGCATGTGTGTTGATGAGATATCCTATATAATTAGGTGTTAATCGATATCATCAGTAATAATCATCAAAAGCCCTGCGAGTGAATTTTGTACCCACCTTTTCCGCTCTCACCTTCCAATTTCATTGGAAATGAAAAGAAAGAAAAATCAATAATTCAACTACACCATCGCCAAAAGGCAGAGCACAAAGTGTTAAAACTTCCTCACCTTTCAGCCAATCACAGGCCTCCAGACAGAGAAGCTCAGCGCACGATTGGGCATGATTGAATTGCAACACACCTCTACAAGCTTTACATCTCACTGAATTGTTAAAATGTCACATGAGAGAAACTGCAGATCAGAGAGGAATGCACGCACGCACACAAAGATTACATCACAACGTGGGGCGCTGTGAGAGTAGGAGTTCAAGGCAGGCCTCAGAGGCTCGCTGCCTCTCTTTGACCATCCAACCTCTGGAGCTTCACTTAAAGTGTCGCGTCTCCTCAGACCCCAGACATCTTCAGCTCCCTCTGTAGCAGCCGTGGGATGCTGAGTACACACTAAAGGGTCAAGGTGGAAAGGGTGGGTTTAAATCAACTACCTTGACAATCTATGCCAGAGTTTTCCTATTGGGCTCAACTTGTTTTTCATTAATAATGAATTCAAAACACATCCATGTATGAATGACTGAGAAAACTAGAGCCTTCCGCCATCCCACTGCTATAGTAGCTCACTCTGACGCGGGGCACTGTAGCTGCACATTAATGCGTTGCTTCTTGAGGGTGATGAAGTGGTGGTTGAAACCCGAGGCTGAACGGCTGATTGTGGCTATGGAGGATGAGTTATTAACACAACATCAGTGCGCAGGGGGCCCAGCGGTGGACGAGTCCCTCTGACTAATAACCAACCACAGAGGATGAAGACCTCACATGAGGACCTAAAAAAGAAAGAGTTTTTTAAAAAGTAGCCGTCGACGCTGCAGGACAGTTTTTTTTTTTACTCTAAAATCTTGACAAGGCCGTTGTTAATGACCTGCTAGAAAAATGAGGCTGTGCAGAGGTCGCGCTGGTGATGTTAAATATGCAGGATTCAGCTGTTAAAGAATTCTGTTTCAAAATCCGCGTGGTCCCACAGCCCAGGGGCGCTAGTCAGAGCCCTCTACCTCCAGGCCCTTTAAACCCCCACACAGGATCACACCCACCTGGGCAACATGAGTTTGCTGGCCTGCACTTTGAGAAAGTTAGAGGATTTTTTTTAGTATCAAATTTAAAAAAAAAAAAAGAGAGAAAAGGGAAAAAAAAGTGTATATTAATTTTCTCATTTATTTCATTCACCAAAGAAAGTTGAATAAAGTCTAAAGGGTCTATGAAAGGACAGACAATGAACGGCGATGTCTCTTTTCTGCTTTAAAATGGGAAACCACCATCAAAAACCTGCGCAAGATTTTAACTCAGAACTCACAGCACATGTTTTATGTATTTATGAAATTTGATGCTTGTGTTGACAACGATGATGATGATGATGCAAACCTTCACCGTGCAGCCACATTATTTTTTGACGATCTGACTACCTGCACCCGCCTTCAGTCAGAGTTTTACACTGTCATCTTTTTATTTCTAATTTTTTTCATTAAAAATGTATGTATGCCTCTACGTACGAACTCTTCGTACCTTTTCAGTCGAGGACAAGTAAAGATTTAATTAACTCAAGTTTTATTTAACTGAACCGCATATTCACACGAGATGTTATGAAGTTATAAAGTCATCTTTCTCCAGGTTAAATCAAAAGTATCCTACGCTACAGGATCTCTCAAATATAATTGATCCTTATTACATTTCAACATTGATTTTGTACGTATTTCCACTTTTATGAGATGTAGAAATAGCTGATCAACGCGATACCACAAAAATGTTGTAAGTCAATTAATCCCGTAATATTAACAGTATCCTCCGATAACACTGGGGTTTGGTTTTAACGCAAACAACTTATTTGAGAGAGTTACTTTATTGTTGTCTCAAAAAACCACAAATCTCTATTTAAAACTAAGAGCTTGAGGAGTTTTCGGCTTTTATCCGTCCTTATGAACATAATGGTTCTTTGCCTGTAAACAAAAAGATCCTCCTTGAACTCCTGAAACTAACTACGTATTGAAACTGATGAGTTAAACAAGCACGTAGGTACAATGTATCTGAAAATATGAGTCACCTTCTCGCTGCGGCTGTTAATGAAAGCGAAAGCCTGTTACATCAACCAGGATGGCAGCGTCTTTCCTGGAGGAAACACTGAATCTTAGCAGCATCCAATTTAACACGAAAGACACAAAACTGCATCTCTGCTCACTGATAATAAAACAGTACAGCGAGCTAAACTGATTATTTTCCACATCTGATGCCTATGACTTTTTCTTTTTTTTTTTTCTTCTTCTTCTTCTGGATGTAATGTTGCCAGCACTCAAAAGTAATCATCTTCACACCCAGAGCAATAAATATTAACTCTGTACACGAATGCAGATTTCATTTCTTCCTAATCGCATCTGTGCCTTGAATAAGTGAGTCGTTTTTAGGCACGCTGTGACGAAGCACATCTCATCTATGAATATGACACTTAAACTATTTTACCTTTATTAAGTCAGCAAAAAGACAAAAACCAAAAACCAAAAACAACAACCCAAACCCAACTGTCTTGAACACAGTGCAGGCTCATTACAAACTCTGGGGGTGAAAGCGTGTGTGGGCGTACTTGATGCAGCAGGACTTGTGGTGTTGTGTCTCTGTGTGTGTCTGGATGCGTGTCCGTGTCCGTGTGTGTGTGCGTGTGTGTGCGTGCCTATCTACGCCTGTCTCGGCCCAAGCGGCTGTTGAAATATGAATGCGTGGTGCAACTGCCCTGCTATCCTACTTGCAGCGCCTCTGCAGTCACGGTCTTCTCACAATGAGCTGTGACAGGGGAATTGAGGGGGAAAGGTTTCGCTTCAAAAGTCATTTTTACTGCCACTAATTGTCTGTCGTCCTGACCTGATAGGCAGCACCATGCTGACAGACAGCACTGATCACCGAGATGGGACGCGATTGCATCCTGCAAAAAAAGAAAAGAAAAAGAAAAAAAAGAGCCTGTCTAAATGCCTGAACTCAGTGAAACAGAGGGTTAGGGTTATGCAAGATTTTATGTAAGGCTGCATATACAGATGATTATCAGGAGGAAAATCCAAAATACTGCTGGAAGTAAGTGTTCCATCACATAATGAGACCAAGAGAAATTAGTTTCACGTGGTCAGACTGACCTTTGGTGTGAGGACACGTCAAAGCTAAACAGCCTGTCATTAACAGCAGCAGGAAAACACAATCTGATTCCACTCGGGTGACTTATCGAATGAAGGAATCGCAGAACAACAAGGTGAGGAAAAACATTTACAGGCCTCCCATTTAGAAACGAGGGACAGGAAAACAGTGTTGATTTGTTCGTCACAGAAAATGAATCAGAAACTTGAAAAACTGCTACATTTGAGTTATTTCACACTTGTCAAACGTGAAGATTTGAGCATATGAGTATTTTATGGTATTTTTTCACAATTTTTACTTGTATTCTTTGTGATATTTTTAACACTACAAATAAGGAATTAAAAGAATGTATGTACATCTCCCACCACCCTTGGGTCTCCCCTCTGCTTGAGCTAGCTTAGTCTTCTCTTGCAGCACGCAACCGCATACCTGATTGTTTTCATCGATATCGAGTAATTATAGAATTCCTTCACTCTTAATTACCGATAACCTCCATCCCCCAAATTATTTTAAATCTTAATAATTCAGTAATCTTAATCATTTATGTCAATGACAGTTGCGTTTAGATTTTTTAGTGTCTTCTTGTTTTTCCAACAAATATTACCATTCACCTTTATACAGCACAAACATATGTTCATACATGCGCTGCCCCCCCCCCCCCCCCCCCCGCCAGCTCAAGCAGAACTGCAGGTAGGGAAGACACAACACTCCCTATAGCATTTAAGTTAACGCCAAGGCCAACGAGGTCAGCGT
This sequence comes from Aulostomus chinensis, assembly GCF_037954235.1. Classification (NCBI taxonomy): domain Eukaryota; kingdom Metazoa; phylum Chordata; class Actinopteri; order Syngnathiformes; family Aulostomidae; genus Aulostomus; species Aulostomus chinensis. Next base: position 14,192,613 of record NC_141336.1, on the reverse strand, counting down.
TATATTTAAATCACTGACGCATGGTGGGCATTGGATGACACTGATTCACCTGCTGTGCTGGCGCTATGGGAGGATGGGGGGGTGGGTGGGGGGGAATAACGGAGGTGTGAGGGAACCAAAGGATAATGCAGAATGGAAAACACCTGTCTGGCTTGCTTATACAAACCACAGGAGAGGACGCCAAGGCGCTCAGGTCATTATATTGCTGCTGAAATAAGTAAAAAAAAACATGATTCTAGCAGGATGATGAGTGTAAATGTAATGTTTGTGTATGTGCCATCAATGTCATGAATAATTCTCTTCGTAAATGCCTGAGTTGGTTGAAGGCTCATCACTTTCAAGCTTGTTATGCCTCACCATTTTTATATGTATAAACATATATGTGTGTATATATATATACATATATACACACATATTTGTGTATATATATATACATATATATATACACATATATGTGTGTGTATATATATACATATATACACACACACACACATATACATATATATATACACACACACGCATATATATACACACACACACATATATATGTATATCACTCAGCTTCTATATATGTTTCTTTCTTTCCATCTCTTGTTTTATCTCCATCTTTGTGTAGCAGCATGCTGAGACACAAAAAACGTGTTTTTTATTCTGTGTGTGTGTGTGTGTGTGTTGTTGAGGATCTGTTGGCCAGGCAGACAACCCGCCAGTCCAATTCATATCTTGAAAGCACAGAGGCTTTTTAAAGCTACCTCAGGATGACAGGCCACCCTCCCTTTTGTCTTTTCTGGGAGTCGACCATTTCTGTTGTTTCAGCTGCATTGCAGTCATCCCGAGCACGTCCGTATTTCATAAGGGAAAAGAAGATAGATTGAAGAAGAAGAGGCAGACGAGGACAGCGCCTGAGCTGAGAAGGGGGAAAAAAAGATATACGCAAGGAAATGCTGTCACAAAAAAAAACAAACAAACAGGAATTATTGAATAAGCTGTATTTGAAGGGCTTTAATAAGCCTCATCCAGTCTGCTATTAGTGGGGAAGAACAGTCATGGGACACAACTTTCTTCAAGACATTTCTCTCTTGTTCTACCATGTCTGCATCAGCAGGTATTTTCCCTAACATCATCAGGAGGAAATTAAATAAAGATGGACCCTGCAGACAAATTGACCTATAAATCCACAAGTGGGCCACGGATGTCACCGAGAGGGAGGGAGGACGGGACAAACATCTGAAGGAAGAGGGAGGGGGGAAAAACTAGTGTGAAAAATCAGACAGACTAATAATATCATTTTCACTTGTGTTGTCAGGCAGGACAAACACACAATGTGTGTCCCCATTGCGACCCAATTGTGCGTTTAGCCTGGCCCTAATCCTCTCACTGAGACTGACACCATTCCTGTCGTCCTGTGAAATCAGATTTTTTTTTTTTTATTATTATTCTTAAACCTCCTCTAAATGATAAATGCTGTCAATCTTTTGGCAATGGCTGAAGAGTTTCTGTGCGGCAGATAGATGACGGAAAGTCAGAGAAAGAGTGACATGCAAGTGGCATTTGTGATGAGTGCGAGACATAAATAACACCCGGCTTATCTTAGATTAAAAAGCCAGTGTTGTGACGCGTATACGTACCCTTATCTCCAGTGATTTCCACCAAGAAAGTCCCTCTTATCTGCTAATAGACTCCGGTAATCCCTCACACACGCGTGTATTATATACTGGGAGCTTCTACTGAATGAGATATGGTCCCCTAGCCAACAGTGGCCAAACACTATAAAGTGTTACATTACTGCATCCAGTTCAATCAGAGGAGAAACGGAAGCCTTCGGGGAATTCTGGAAAGAAACTCAAAGCATAAAAAGGGAAATTGTGGACGACCAGCAGTGTCGTAGTCAACAGTGACTACACCCAGAAAATTAGATTAACTGAATTAGAGGGATTAGATTACTGCAGCTGGATTGGACTTGATGCCTCTAAGAAAACAGAGATGGAGCACAGTGCAAAAGAGAGAGAGGTGTGGGGGGGGGGGGGCAACACGGGAATACATAAAGAAGTTTCTTTGAGAGTTGGAGGGGGAAAAGTCTTAATGCAGATTTTAAGGTATCACTTTGAGAGCCTGGCAGTGGAGTGAGCAGCTGACAGTGTTGCAGCCCTCCTGGTCCTGAGGGTTCACTTAGGTTCTGCAGCATCGCAGGACTCAGCTTGAGCTGCAGTGCCCCTCAGTGGCTGGATAGGGGCCCAACATGAGGGTCAGCAGATGAGAGGAGAGGGCACGTCCAAGGGCAGGAAAATGCCACGTGCATATACACACACATTTATTTGTTTAAGAAAGGACTGGCATCTTTTTTGGGGGCTCAAACCCTGATAGCTATGCTTTTATTTTGAAGAGATGAAACACATCTGCTACACTAGCAAAGTGACATATAGGAGGAATCCACTAGCAGCCATTAAACCGGACAGAGATAGCATCTGTATGAGTAATGAGTTTTGTGTGTGTGTGTGTGTGTGTGTGTGTGTGTGTGTGTGTGTGTGTGTATGTTGAGCAGAGACAGAGCTCTAAGGAAAGGAGGTGAAGCCTAAATCAATGTGATTAATTCACGTTAATTGCCATCCCCTGGTGGCGGTGGCACGGCTGTCCTCACTTTGCTGATGCTCGCGCTTTTAGGCGTCGTCTCTTTGGCCAGAAGATAAATCTCCCAGGTCAATAGGGAGACAGATCCAAGCTCCTGCTCCATCATAGCTTTGCCTTAACTCTGCATAATATATATATATATATATATATATATATATATATATATATATATATATATATATATATATATATATATATATAAATTCACAATAACTCACCTTGCTGTCCTCAAAACTCCGGTGGAATTTGGAGAACATTAATAAGGCGGCAGTGATGTATCATAGGTAAACAGGAAGAGACAGATTTTGTTATGAGTTCTACCTGCTGGGGGTGATTTAGAGACTTCATGCAGGCAGCAGGGCAAAAGTGAAGCTTTAGTCTGCATACTGATATCCTGCTCAATCACACAGGAACCTACAGCATCACACACCCGTGTTAGCATAGCTACAGCAGTTCCACGGTAGCTTGCTGCTAGTTTTGAGGGGTGGGGTTAGTTTGGTGTTTCTGGATTTATTTTTTTTAAATTTTTTTTGGAAAAGATTTTCAAGAACTGGAATTGCCGTGGCGATTATAACTCATCCACATTCCACAGAGACGGAGATTTCAGGAGGAATTGGCATAATTAATGCACCTAAAGTGACGTAGGAGAGTGAGAGACTCGTGGTTTGACTTTGACACGCGCCTCAAAGACCAGACTTTACTTGGACTTGAGACTAAGGGCTAAGGACTTGAGACGTGACTTGGACAAACAAGAAAAGAGTCAGGTGCATCTGACACAAATGGCCTCTCCCCAACACACACACACACACTCACACACATTTCCTACTTGACTGTAGGTGCTATGCTGTAGGTGCTGATGCAGCACTGCTGACACACACACACACACACACACACACACACACACACAGATAGGGGCGGTAATTTCATTGTTGCTGTGTGAACGTCTACATTAAGGATGATAAAGGGCTACAATCCATAAAAAGGAATAGTTACGTCTGTGTGTGTGTGTGCGCGCGCGCGTGTGTGTGTGTGTGTGCATGCACATGGGCATTTGAAGACACTTTGAGTTAGCAGATACACAAATGAATTTTGCAAAGTCAGCATATATCGTAACGCAAACAAAAACAACACAGCAAAGACGTCAGCCTGTGGCTTTAGCAGGAAAGATTGTACGTCGTTGTTCATCTGCAGCCAATCTGTTTCTCCGGTCGAGTCAAGAATCAAAGAGAAAAGCTGTAGATTACTGGTTCATTTCGAATGCCACATCACACCTTGATGCAGACACCAACATAGCAGTTTCCTATGTCAAAATACTGTGTATCTCAAGGCGTGATGGAAAGAAAAAGTACAGAGCAACAAATATACAGAACAAGAAGTATATATATATATATATACTCTCAGTTTTGTGAGCTGAAACAGTAAAACAAATGTCACTGCAGAACTCTTTTCCGGCAGCAGCAGCATACAAACATATTTATACTCCGTTAGAAGGGAATATTCCTCGCTATGTTTTTATTTTCTCTCTCTCTCTCTCTCTTTGGGTCTATTTATAAACACAACAAACTTTTTCTAACCCGCCTCAGAATTACTCAAAACAAAAACAACTCGGCCTACAAATGGGAGAATTCGGAGAAAACGCTGACCCACTTGCAGCGGAATACTAAACAGCTGAGACGGAGCCCTCTCAGGATAGTGACTGATGATTCCAGTGTGGCTGACATTGCTCGCCACAGGACCTCAAAGGTAGAAGGGAGGATGGGCGGCTCGATTTAGAGCAAACAGCTGTTGGTGCTCCACATCTGCCAAGTCACTGAAGGCGGGGTGCTGAGGTGACTTCCCATGTTCCACCAGTCTCTGCCTCTTCCTGCCTCACTCTCTCTCTCTATCTGTGAACCTTTATCTTCTCCCAGAGTGTGTGTGTGTGTGTGTGTGTGTGTGTGTGTGTGTGTGTGTGTGTGTGTGTGTGTGTGTGTGTGATGTGGCTTTTGTTTGCTGCATGTAGCTTCAGTTCAGTGAAGGTAAGAAGAGGGACATTTCAGTTCAAGGGGACATTGCTGCATAAAGTGTTTTTTTGTTTTTTTTGTTTTTTTTACTTGATTTGTAAGTACTTCATCACTCCCTGCAAGTATATATAAAACAGATTTTACTGCAAAAACTCAAATTAAAGTATTTTTGGATAGTACACATGACATCACCCACTGCTTTGGTTGTCACCATCTTGACATTTAGAGGTGGCAACAGTAAAAACATTCCAGTACAGGAACAGAAATTCATAATAAAATACAGAAGTAAAACGTATTTTTACTGCTGCTGTATTGTTTGATTAATTTTCCTCCTTTGATTTTCAGTGTCTTTCATTAAATCTTTTGTGAAGTTTTTGCGACGCATCGAGACAAAAATTATAATCCTGTTTAGAAGGCCAAGGTATTTGTGTTAAAGAGAAAAAGTAGTCGGATACCTTAGAAATCTACTTAAGTACAGAAGTATTTTGTTATTTTTAGCAACTGGAAGTAACCAAAGGAGTCCCTACCCACATTTTGGGAACCCCGAGTCTCCACGAGTTCTCCATTTCTTTCTGGTTTTATGAAATCTTCTCTGGACCCGGTGACGACTCATTTGAGATTCCAGGACTTTTACGGTCGTTTGTATGAACCTGCAGGACAAACAGAAGTTGCCAGCAGGCACCAGATGTGCCGGTGCCACCCTCCACACAGACCCATAGAACAAGACATTCACTCAGCACGTGTGTCCAAGTTCAGATATTAAGTTCATGTAAACTTTTGATCAGGAACGGTCTTTTTAAGCTGCTCCGTCTTGATTGCACAACGATAATTGACTGGTTTTGTTACGTTCTTGGAGATTTATTTTGCTTGTTGTGTTATCAGTTATTGGAAATCTGCTAATTTTTTGAAACTGAATTGTGTGAATGTAAAATCTCAGATCATTCTCCTCCAAAACAGGACTCCTGGAATGTGAAGTTGCTTCCTTTTTTATCGGAGAATGAGTTCTAAAATGTAGGTAAGGGAGTTCAATCTATAGCGTTTAATGATTTCTGAAGATACCGACAAGCACAAACGATTTGAAACAACTGTAGCCTCAAAGTTAAATCTATATATTTACCTCCCGCCTACACACACACACACACACACACACTGACCTAGGTGCATTTTTCCAGTGTTTTCATAGTTGGAGTTAGTTTTCTGTCCACACACATTTCTCTGTCACCTACTTTCCAGGAGACCTGGAGGACACGCAGCAATATTCTCCCCGCTGTTATTAAACTGTTCTGACTTTGAGCTAAAAGCCAATCTTGACTAACGGCACTGCTCAGGGATCATTGCTGGGATTTGTATACATTAATGAGAACAGAATTGCACTCTCGGTTCATTCGGCCTTCTCACCTCTGAGTGTAATATTGGTGGGGAGATTAAAAAGATGTTGCCTTGAGGCGGCTTGGTCTGCCGGTTGGTTCCTCACTCAGGCAGGCTGCTTCTTCTGAAGAGACACCAACTCCATGAATCAAAGCAATGACAATACAAGTACCAAGGTGACACCACCTGGCTTTTATTCCTTAAAGGTCGTCAGAGGAGCTCATCATACACCACTGATAGGCAACTTTTACTCTTTTAGCCTATTTCTAAATGTGATATACTTAATTTCTCCAACCAAACTGATAACTGGGTGATCTCTCTACCTCCCTACTGTTGATGGACTGACTGCCGACACCTACTGGTGTCCCATCGTAACTCAAGCACTGTCGAGACGCTCACTGTAGCAATTACTGGGATGGAACAGTTCTCAATCAGACCTTCATTTGGACCTTCAACCAGAGATCGATGCATCCACATTACGCGCTAATAATCAGCTCCTCTAATCAATACGCTAGTGGGCGATAGAGCATCAACCAGCTGTGTTGGATTGGATCGGACAGGGGAAAGGTGCCTTTTTTTTTTTTTTTTTTTTTAAATCAGGAGATAATATTGGGGGGAAATTTCCAGGTGATAGATGGTAAAATCCATAAAAATTTCCACTATGAAAAAAATAAATAAATAAAAATTTAGCTATGGTAGTAGTAAAAAAAAAAAAAGTTTTTAAATCCCTCGGTAAATCCTGATTATGAGATTTTAAAGTTTTCATTGTAAGACCACCCCCTAAAAAAAACAAAACATAATTAAGTCCTAACTTTGACCATCATCTTGTAATTCTTTTTCATCTCATTAAGATTTCCCTTGAGAGTATTTTTATTAACAAAACTACATTATTTAACAAACACTTTTGGTTTTTCCATGAGAGAGGGAGAGAGCGAGAGAGAGGGAGAGAGCGAGAGAGTGTGACTAAAGGGAGCTGGCAGCAATAGTGGCCCAGTCCTGCACACCGAGCTTTTATGAGGTACTTACTTCTCGTTCCCCAGCAGTAAAAGCTATCGATCATGTGTTTAAGACCCGTTTCTGCAGTTATACACGGTTCACTCTTCCTCTAGTCATTAATGAACAAATTAAAATACTTTATGTCGAGGAAAAGAGGAGGAAGATAAATGTTTTGACAGGATTCATTCAAGCTGTTTTATCTTTATCAAGCCTTACTCAATCATCTGGCTAAACTAGTAAAACACTCCTGATATACTGCTACGAGTAGGTTTGACAAAATACTAGTTACTACAATAATATTGTAAGTGCTGGATGCAAATACGCAGGAAAAATGAAAACTACTATGCTGCACCTTTTCCATCCATTTTCTATACTGCTTATCCATGGGAAGGAGGGGGGTCGGGGCTGGGGGCCCAGCTGACATTGGGTGAGAGGCGAGGTTCACCCTGGACGGGTCGCCAGTCTGTCGCAGGGCCATCAGGAGCGATTAGGGGTTCAGTCTTGTTGACGTGGGGTGAAGTGAGGATCGAACCGACGACCCTCTGGTTGCTAGACGGCCGCTCTACCTCTGAGCCACGCCACCCCATGCAGCACCTTTTTTGATTTTAAAATCGTCGTTGGTTGAGCAAACCCATCTTTCACATGTAGTAAAAGTTCAATGTTGGCTTCGGGATTACAAATAATAAAAGACAAGTATTTGGTAATAGGTATTCTCTCTGAAAATTAAGATTAAAAATGAAATTTTGAAGAAAATCAACAAAGTTTGAGCAAACTAATTATCTTCTGTAAATGTACAACAGGAAAAAAGATAATTGATTGGAACAACCTTGATTGTTTGGAGTTTTAAGGTAGACAAACAGTTGGCACAGCTGCTGGAGATTTTTTTCAAATCTGAAAAGTTGGGCTGAAAATTTAAAAACATTCAAGTGAAGAAGGTTGCCTCAATTTTGAGTTTTCCAAACTTTTCTTTTCTGAAAACTGAAAGTAAATGTCAAACTATGACGATTCTCTATGTTGTCATGTCACTCGCTGACCTCAAAAAAAAAAAAAAAAAGTTCCCAAAGTAACATCTGATAGAGCTCTTTCCTGATTGGATAATTATGAAGAAAGTGACCTCCATCTGAAGCAGCGGTTTTACAGTACAGAAAAATTGCATTTCCTGAATGGCGGAGCGTCACTCGGTATGTGAGCGGGGCGCAGTCAGGATTTCTGCTCAGCCGGGAGAAAATAACTGATGTCATTCTTGTTATCACAGTTCGGTGTGATAGGATACCAGAATTGGAAGAGCTGGAAACACGGCACATGGAGAACATATTTACCAAATATAAACACTATTGGGACGTATTCCAGCTTTTATATGACTTAATGACTAATATGACTCAATCCCTTGCTGATTGACCGGCAGAAAGAAAACTTCTCATCAAGAACGGAGATCCGTATTTGTTTGTTTTGGGGCTTAAGTCTGTACTTGGGACTGCAGAGTCTCTATTCTGTGTGTACCACATGAGGGCAGCCTTCACTGCTCCTTGGACCGAGGCCCCTGCGCCTCAGTAACTAGACAGTAGACGCACACACACACACAAATGTAGCTTCATGTGAGCAGCAGCCGTCTTGTATCAAACCAGCGCTTTCTTCTGCGGGTGAAACGAGGCCAATCTGAACACACGCTAAATTTGACCAGTCACACCCAGGTTCATATATGAGGAGATCAATGTAACACACAGACAAGTTAGACAGTCACTGGGATGAGATGTGAAAGCATCTTGTGGACCAGAGTCCATCCATCCCTGCCTCTGCCCTCCCTGGTTGCTATGACCTAGATGACGGGGAATCTTCAGACTCCTCCAGAGACGCTGAAACTGTTGAAGAGCTACTTCAGAAGTATTACACGTTCTGCTTTATCATTTCTTCGCCTGATGTTGACAAAACTGAGCTATCGTGTCGCCCCCCCCCCCAAAAAAAAATTTGCTCCATTTGTAATTAATTCTGTAGAACAATATTTTGCATACTGGGATATCTGTCGCACATTCAGTCAAAATCAAAACCTGAAAAACATGTTCTTTCCTCCAAGCGAGTGCCGTCCTGGTTTCTTGCTATGTAGAGCAAGAAAATATCAACACTGGCTTTTTTTTTTTTTTTTTAATTGTTCACCAGCAAGACTTTATCCATCCATCCTTCCATTTTCTCCCGCCTATCCTGTTAAGGGTCACAGGGGGGTGGAGCCTATCCCAGCAGCCTTCAGGCGAGAGGCAGGGTTCACCCTGGACAGGTCACCAGTCCATCACAGGGCCAACACATAGAGACAGACAACCATTCACACTCACAGTCACACCTACAGTCAATTTAGAGTATCAATCAGCCTCGTCCTCTCTTGATGTCTTTGGACTGTGGGAGGAAGCTGGAGTACCAGAGAGAACCCACACAGGAACAGGGAGAACATGGAGACTCCACACAGAAAGATCACGTGCCAGAACCGGGACTCAAACCCGGAACCTTCTTGCTGTGAGGTGACAGTGCTGACCACTGCACCACCGTGCCACAGATTTGACTTTATATTGCTTCTAATACTATAAACCTGAGTGAGAGAGTATTTTCGAAAAAAAAGATTTTAGCAGCTTATTAGAGTATACAAGTAGGGGAAAAAAAGGCAAACAAAAAATATACATATGAAGGATTTCAATGTGTTATGGAAAGAGATGAACTGACAGAATTCTTTTTTTATATACATATTTCTTTATTATTAAAACAATAAGCATCCAAACTGAGACGGAGAGAGAGAGAGAGAGAGCGAGAGCGAGAGAGAGGAATAAAAGCACATTAAGATTTAGGCAACTGGAACATTTCATCAAGAGCTCAACGGTACTCTGCAAGATAAAGTTGTCAGTGCATTATAACGTCATGAATTATGAAATTCAAATATTAAAAAAAAAAAAAAAAAAGAATCCAATACATCTCCATTGTGAGGGAGGCATCTTGCCAGTGAGGAAGCCGAAGTTACAGTTAGTGTACTGAAAAACAACAACAACAAATAAACTACTACACACTGCTGTTGCTAGATTTGAGATATCAGTACAGAGTTCAATATTATGTCCAAACCAAATTATACAAAAAAGCACGAGGTTATGACTATTCAATGTTGAAATACAGCCAGGAGTAATTTCAAAACATCCCATTTTCCTGGGATATAGAAGCTCTACTAATAGTACTAGAACAATTACAGGTTTCATGTGTCACAAAGCAGAAGCTAATTTGCTAAACCCTCCTCCTCCTCCTCCTCCACCATTCTTTCACCTCCTCCTCCTCCCCACAAACATAAATTACTATAATGAAAAAAAAAAAAAAAAGCTTCAGAGTTCTTCAAGTACACAATATTCCATGTAGGTTTGTTTCTGAAGGTAGGGGGACTCAAATATGTCACTGTTGTCCCTCTTAGTCTCACTTGTTAATGCAACATCTTTGAATGTTTGTTTGATACATTTTTGAAAGAATGGACCAACACGGCAGACTAGAAAGATAAGCCATTCATAACATCGAAAACATTTCGCTCGTCTCTTCTGAGTGTGTTGCCACGTTTCTTCATCTGTGGGAATGTCTCGGCTGATGCGTGAACACCGCAGACCTCATAAATAACTTTAATTAATGACCTGCGATGGAACTAAACCCCGGAATGATAGTTTGTGTGTGTGTGTGTGTGTGTGTGTGTGTGTGTGTGAATGAAAAGGGGGGCGGCTTTGGATTGCCCGTGGTTACCATAGACATGGATGTGACTTCTAACATTCTGCTTTCAGTAGAGTAATGCTCTCCCGTATCGCCATCAAGACGCGCCTGCATACAATAATCCCAAAACATTAGAATGTTAACACTGTTAACAAATAGTAAGAATTTTTGGGGGTTTTAAAAAGAATAACATCTGGAATCCTTTTCCTGTACAGCGTCTGGTGACCCCCTTCCCCCAGTTGGTTTTGGCAGTGGTTTAACACTTGTGCTTCATGGCGAGCTGTAAAAAAATCAGGGTATTGGGTTGTAGGATCAACAATAAGAACAAAACCCAGTTTAATGTGATATTACATAATGAAATTTAAAAAAAACAAAAAAACAAGTAACTGATCAGTTTGTGGTCTGTGAGGAACTACAGGGACCATGTTTAACAATTTCAAAAAGAAGCTGCAGGGGAGGGTTTATGATGCAGGTGCTGGAAGGTGGGGGTCCTTGTGTTTTTATTCAGGCAATGACAGAGCATGCTGCAACTTAATTTATCTCATTAACAAGAGTTAATGGGCATGGCTGGAGGTGCGTTAGAGAGGCGACTAGGGCTACCAATTTAATTTGGAGCTATGGGGTGTGGAGACATGAGGATGGAGCGCACACACACAGGCGCGCGCAAACACACACACACAGAAATCCACAAATTGAACAAGTGGGGGCAGTAGAGCAACATAGAGAAAAGAGTGATCTTGATTCAAACAGAGCAGTTCAGGTAAACCAGCTGCAGTCACAAAGTACAGCTCAGGTAAAGTTTTCCAGGGATGAGAAAGATCCAAGGTGACCCTCTTTAACACAGCACTGTAGCTTCTAGGCCAGGTTTTAGAGTTCCATCTCGACATCATACAGAAAACTCAATATATTCGCTCAAGATATCTTCAATCGGACGGAACGGACAAAATGCCGATTTAAAAGGCAGCGAGAGAAGGAAAGTGAGGATCATGAAGACATTCTTTTATAAACACTACGATGTTTCGTCTGCTCATCAGTTGTTCTGATGCATCTCAGCGGGGAAGCTCCTCTGTGATCAGTAAGAGCACACGACTCCTCTTTCAATTATACAGAACCATCATCGCTGCTATGCAACCGTGCATGTGTGGCTTGATGAATAAAGTCACTTAAAGATGCAAGAAGGCAAGCCTATGAACACCCGGCGGCTCGGTCGCCCCTTTTCGCACGTGCACTGATGTTTGTGATGTATATTGAATTATTAAAAAGACATGCAGATAATGCTCATAATCAGCTGTGTTTTGTAAAAACCACCATTTTTTGGGGGGATAAATTAAAAGCATTGTGTTAATAGCCCCATGAAACAGCATGCAATTAGTTTTCCTGACACTCACAGATGCGGGATGGATGGAAGACGTTTCTAATAGAAAACTACAAATGAAGGAAGAACCCTGATCAGGGGTTTTAAGTAAAGTCTCTGGTGGTTTTCTAACCAAATTTCACTGAGTTACAGTACACTCAGATCGTATGCTTTGTAACGTGTCTTGCGAGTGCGTTTCCTCACCTTCTGTGCAGTGACAGCAAACTGTTCTGCGCTGTTCATCATGTCTGCAGTCCTCTCCTCAGCCCGACCTAATCGCTCGCCTCGCTCATTCAGAGCTTGGCTGGCCTTCTGTACGGCGCTCGTCACGCTGTCGGCGGCTGAGTGGAGTATACTGTTACCTGCGTGTAAAAAGCAGAAGAAGAAGAAGAAAAAAAACAGAAGGGAGGAAACAAGCAAAGAGGCAGAGAAAAGGTAAAGGAATAAAAAGGAGGGAAAAAGAAGACAAACAATGATGTGATTTCTTTAGTAAACAGCGGAACGTAGGAGAGCAGGTGTAACAAATGTGGTATCAGACGGCCGTGGTTCAGTCGGTGACCCAGAAATTTAGTGTTAATGAAGAATGGCAAAAACACAAGACGACAGGCTTCAGACAGGTACAACGCAGGGAGGCGGATAATGACTTTTCATCAAAGCTGATTTGTTGCGAGTAAAGTTCAAGTGATATTAACCTTTTCAAACTATGCAGCCTCAACTCTTGTAACACCAGAAAACCTGGCATTCTGCGGTGCTTTTCCTCACATTTAAACTTGTGCTGCGAGGTCGATGATTACACTTTTTTTCCCCCCTTCTTCTTCCTAGAGTGACAAATGAAAAAATGTGCGCTTGACTGAATGCGCAGCCTTGGAGGAACTGCAGGTAAATACAAGACTGAGAACACATCCTCAGATAGTCGTGGATGTTTCCTCTGACAAGCCATTAATCTGCCACGTGTCAGGGGTGCTACGGCGCTACGCTAACGACCAGGCTAGGAACAGCAATCTCGCTGCAGTTTCCTCGTCATCCTCCTTGTAACAAGTGGGGCATAATCTATCATTATATGTATGAGCACAGCACAAGAGTTAGGGAAAATAGCGGCACTGTTTTTACAGATGGAACCTGCTTTATCTTTTTAAACACTTTTTTGGGGGGGTCTGTAATTGCTTTTTTTTGTTGTTGTTTTTTTTCACATCCCAACAGAACTAAATAAGAGGGTTAACGAAATGATTCAGAGCTAAAATTTACAATTTTCTGTCTATTACGACACAAAATAACACTATTGGAATAGTAATAGCATACTGAGCTGGTCTAGCTGAGTCAGCAGGCAGGAAGGATTGGAAAAAAAAGGAGGTTTTTTTTTAATTTATAAAAAAAAGTGGATAATGAAAATAGGATCCAGGTTAATATGCTGAGCTAAGCAGGCTAACTGACAGCAGATGGACAAAACAGGCAACTCGAATACGTTATTAAGACAGTGCACAACAAATAATACAAGGAGCAGGTGGTAATACTGAGTTCACACCACAGGAAGATTGCTTCACGCTAAACAATGAACATTCAGAAGTCTTCTTGTGTGTGCTCGACATGGCTGAACTCTACAACATCCCCGAAGGCTCCGCCTGGTTTCCATGTTGATGTTTTCCTGGTGAACATAACGTGTCACAAACATTTTTCACACTTTTTCAACTTTTAACTCCCCAAACGGGTCCAGATATCTATTCAGCGGGATATCTCTCTGACTTTCTCTGATTACGTCTTTGAGCATTTCACACATGGTGCCTGAGTGCTGATATGCACGTGCCAAGCAAAAGATGACTTGCATCAGATCTGGGGCGTTAGTCGGCGAGCTCCAAAAACTGTAGACAAGTGGAAAATCAGGGCTACAGTTAAAGTGTAAACTTGGCATAGGGAGGAGAACGGGAACAGGGCTGGGCTGATGAGAGCTACTATGGGGGGGGACACATAAAGCATGAAAACAACCAAAATACCAAAGACAAGATAAATATTAGTCCAGATAAAGTTCCAACTATCTGAGTGCCATAGATGGGATTAGACCAAGTGCATGACATTGAAAAAGTGAAGACTTAAAGGGATCCATCACACATATATGTCCGTGTCTTCGTATCGTCAAGGACATTCGATCTTTTGCTACAGGAATGAAGCTGCTCAAAAAAAAAAGCAAAGGCTTCATTTCTCACTCGACTCATCTCTCTACTTTGCATGACAAAGTTCAGGGTTTCCTTTCTTTCGATTTTGTTCTCGAACCCTCGGTTGTGTTTTCTTCTCTGCTTGCTGCCAAGCTGTGTTTCCTGGGAGGAGATGAGGTCGTACGCCTGGGGCCCATCTGGCGACTTCTGAAGTTGCTCAAAGTCAGGACCCTTCACATGCGCCGGTATTCTGCATTCATCAAATTATTTTTGTCATCGATTGTTCTATATCCTGTGATTCTGATGATTTGCGGCCCCTCTTGCACGTATGTCCTTCCTGGGAGAAGGAGCCCTACTCTATGGCTCCTTCTGAAGTCTAATCCCTTTTTCTTTTGAAATCACAGTTCAAGGGTCGAGGGTACAAATGATAGCTCTTTGAGGCAAACTCCAATTTGTTTTTTCAGGCTTGATAAATAACATTTGATGAACTGATAAATGTACTGTATATCCTGTAGCATGAAGAGAGGGAGTCTGAGTGATAATTGGAAAAAAAAAATCGTAATTGAAAAAGCAGAATTGGGACGGTCCAACTGCAGCAGATAGATTACATAACAGGTCAAAAGCAAAGAGCAAGGACAGCTGGAGCGCCTTCAAAAGCAGATAAAGTCAAATCAAGTTCAGAAGAGACACACCCATGCCACAGACATACCGATGGACAAAAAGATCACACCCACACCTACACACACACACACACACACACACACACACACACACACAAAGGAAATAGAAAAAAACAAACTTTTGTTCAGACTTTCCTGAGGTCAATAATCCAGAGATTACAATAAACAAACCAGACAGAAGACGATCACCTGGCCCGATGTTGAACTACGCGCTGTACCTGTTTGTTTAAGTTCAACTCACAGCAGCAATAATTGGGATTAATTGTCTTAAATAGGTAGATCCAAATGAGCATTCTGCTTTACATAAACCAAAACACATTCCTCCCCTCAGATTCTTTAGGGTCTTCAAGTAGAAGGATGAGACCTTTTCACCTCCAGACAGATTCCTCTTAATCCCTTCCTCCTCTAGGGGAGTCCGGGAAGTAATACTCCCATCATTCTCAATATAATCCCCATCCTCACAACCCCTCCGCACCATGCACTTAGAGAACATCTCCAGTCATTTGTCTGCACACCATTTCCTCTCACTGATGCCTTTCTTGTCCACGCTGAGATCAGAAGCAGGCTACAGCGTGGGCTCCCCCAGTGGAGAATGTAATTACAGAGAAGGGCAGGGTGGAGACATTCTGGAGAAGCTTATGAAGGAGATGAAGCATTGGGAGCTGAATGAAACATGCGTAGGAGTAGATTATGATGTGGTGTCATCACCGCCAGAGATTCTTCACTTCAAATGGGAGCTGAACGGTCATCTCTGATATCAGCGGAGCAAATTTATGTTCCTTAAGATCATCAAGAGGTATTAAAAACAGCCAAGATTTTAGTCAAGCATCATGAAAGTTGGTTGACTTCTGCTAGATAATAATCTACAGCTGAACCTCGGACATCCTTGACACGCCTCTCTCAACAATGCTGGAGGAATTTTGTTTCTATCCTATTATGCTGACACAATCGCACAAAGTTCCTACAAACAACGGTGTAAAAAGAAAGTTTTTCTTTTGTTTTGTGCAGCGAAATAGGAGCACAATCATAAGCAGGAAGGGGAACGATCATTCAGAGGTGGATTACAGAGGGCACTGCTGAGAAAATAAGCAGATGGTTATCTGTTAGCAACACGCCACATTTTCTTCACAAGACGCCAGCAGCCCAGAAACATTTCCACTCAAAGCACGAGACGGAGCATATTGGATAGTAAACAGAAGAAACATGCAAACAATACATGCTACAGTGGCTTTAATATGTTCACCCTGGTATGATCCTATCATCACTGTGCAAGCGTGATGCTGTGGGGGTAATATAGTGTGTGGGTGTTCAAAGATAAAGAGGAAGAGAAAGAGAGAGAACCTTTTACAATCATTCTTTCAAATATTAGCGAGCTACTTATCAGCGCTTCCATCAAAACAATCTCCTTTATAACCAGATATTTGCCAGAGGCTCTTCAGACTGCCGTTATCCATCTGAAGAAAATGATGAAAATCCTGTCAAAGGGATTTTTGTTTCCTGTACAAGACCTCAATCCTACTCAAAGCTACCTACATATCCTTCACACGGAGGTTTACAATGATTGCTGCTATCTTTATTTTGATTAGGGTCTTTTATTTTCTGTTTCTGCTTTGATGATCTTAAGATTAGTTGATTAAAACCCAACTAACAAGCGGTAAACATGAAATAACGACTGAGTTCAATGCAAATGTGACTGATTGAATTATGGTGAATGTTCAAAGGAAAACCATGATTTGAACTGAAATATTGGAAATATTTTCACCGACAAATACTTGTTATGATAAGGTAGAGGAGTAGCAGCTAGAAAAGTACAGTTCCAAATACATATTGTATTACTATCACTGCAGTGTTGATTTCAGTGCATTAACCCAGTTGGATTGCGTCTGTGATTATAGGGTTTTAAGATTCAACGGTAGGAAGTCAAAGTTTTGTTTTGGCTTTTTTTTTGTGTGTGTGTGACTTTCTGAGAAGTGGAGGTGCAGTATGACGCTTTGCAGTAAAAGAAAAAAAAAGGGTAGCATGTAGGGAACATAACCTTGAAGAAATGTATCCATCGAAGGATGAAGAAACAAGAATTAACCAGCTCAGCTGTCCAGGGTTTTTATGTTTTGTATTGTTTCTTTGTAAAATGGAGATTGTTCATTAAACCTTTGAGATATTGTTTAAATTCAAATGAATTTGAAAGATGCATATCAAAATTGTAAAAAACAAAAACCCCAAAAAAGCCCTACATCTGGCTAATACAGATTAAAGACAACACTGCTCCTTGTGTACGACGCATCGCTGTTGCAACGGAAAACGAGACTGTGGTGGAGGTTCAACCAGGGAGGCCGACTCCCTCAACACTCCTGACACACACCTATTACTTGTCTTTATTTCTGTTTTCTTTTTTATTTGTCTCCATGTTCCTTCTGGGATCATTCCTTCTACAGTTGATTTACGTCTTCCTTTTTAAACGTGATGCTCTCCAAGAGCGCTGTTCTGTTTCCCCACAGCTCCTTGCATGTCTTCTTACATACTGCTCTTAACATAAGAGCCGATTCTCATTATTACCATCACTGCAGCAGGACCACCCCCCTCTGTGGTCACAAGCTACCTTTATTTTGACCTCAAATAAACCTGTGGGTGAATGTGAAACGTGATGTGACACTGGATTAGCTTCAATTAAAACCGATCTTGATGAAATCCTCTCTTTACTCTACTGTGTTTTGTCCCGTTCCTTTAAGATTCATAGCTTCATTCCTTAACATATGCAAATTACTTTGGTGCAGTGGTGAGTGACTGAATTCATGCACCGGCACCGTGGTTGTTTTTCTCATTTTCAGCCAACACAAACCTTTGCCTTTGCCAGTTAAAATGAAAAACATTGCAGGCGTCACCAAAATGAATTTAAAATGTTTTTTCTGTGAGCAACTTAGCTGTCATCTGGTTTGTGGGCTCTCCACAAGTATTAACAAGGTTTCTTTAGTTTCAACACCTAAAACTCTCGAGGATCATATGTAAATTTCAGGGGTTGCATTCTCTCTCTTAACTAAGATGCAGTCTTTTGAGTTTTCTCTCTATTTTTGATGTGAACATTTACCAAATTCATCCTTTCCTTATCAGTCTAACCACAAGCCACCTCTGCTTTCATTTAGTTCAATTCCCCCCAAAAATAATTTCAATACAAAGTCGGAAAATAATTCCCACCCCACTGTCTTTTTAAGAAAATCTCGCAATTTTCAATTTGGTTCACAGGGTAGCTCCAAAAGTCCATAGGGTTTTTTTGTTTGTTCCTCCTGCATAATTCAGTATTGGAATCATTATTGCACTACTCTATGCACTGTACGATTTCATTATAGGACAAAACTCTGGGGCAGACTGAGGCCAGCAGAAGTTGAGAGGGACATCCCTGACAGACACAGCCCGTTATTTTGGGAGTGGGGTGGAAGTGTCGCCTGAATAATGACTCATTCAGCTCTTTGGCTAAAACACTTAGAGAAAAAAAGATTATTCTATCCGTGACATTTCATGAGGGGAAAGGCTTAAGATGTTTGCTTAGTGTCGTCACTGTCACAGTGGTTAAAAAGACACTAAGGACACAAATGAGGGGGACAAACAGGGAACATTCTGTCCTAAATTTACCACTCTCACTCTCTGTAGCTTTAAGATAAAAGTCAGAAATGTATTTTTGTTACAGCCGTCATTTTCTTGTGAGTTAATCTGTGAAATGTCACACAGAAGCCTGCATGAAACCATTTGCGAAGAAATGCTCCATCGTTGTGAAGCGCTCCATCACGGTGCTGCCCGTGTCGGTCCGACTGTAATTCACCTCTGCAGGGCATCTGTCAGCGACTGTGCCGATGACGGCTGAAGACGGTCGATGTATATCCTTTAGATATAAAGTCCTTGAGTCTGTCTCCCAATGCACTCGCCCATGGTGACATTAACAGCGTGACCTTGTTGGGACCTTGTCCATCCCATTTATATGAATTAAGGTGGGCAAAATTTCAAGAACACCTTTACGTAAGTGAATACCTCCAAAATGACCTTCCAAATAAATCAACACTTATCTCAAACAGATAATCCTACAGGGCTGTTGGATTACAGGTTATTAGTTTTATCTAGATTTAAATTGTCAACTTGTTTGTAGAGGCAATAACTTCCCCTTTTTCAACTCTGGTTTAACAAGATTCCATAAAGAAGTCAACATCTCTCAGTAGAAGATACAACGAAATAGTCTCTCGGATAACACATTTTCTTCAAAGATGATTGAAGGTGAACTGTAAATTAACCGATTGAGTCCACATTATTTATTACACCGTTGGCTTACCTCGTCTTAGTAGATGACCGTGATGTGCAACCAGGTCTTTCTTCATTCTGTTCATAAACACTTTGCAACGGACAAAGACTGATTCTACTGCTTGGTCTTCTGCGGTGAGAAAGTCATAATCAGTTTTTAAACTCTAAACTTGATGAGTCGTGTATTAGTCGGCGGAGGTTTTTGAGTTACTAGATCACGTGGCAAGTGTGGAGTCTTAATGACAGATGTGCATCAGGTTATTTTTTTGGTTATGTTGATAGGAGGTAAATTAAGGTTGCAGGATAAATACTGTTAAGAGTTGTATGTAATGTTACTGTAAGTGGTTTGAGAGGAAGACACGCAGACATGCAAATCGGTGGTTTATACAAGACTGTCAAGAGTCTTCACACTAACACTCCTCGAGAATGAAAACAGATGCAGAACGTGTCTCGTAAACTTGAGGCAGATAACTTTGCTTAATGGAGAGGGTTTAGAAGCATCCACTTAGCATACGCGAGCACACACTTAAAATTTAGTTCAGATTTAAGTCATGAAAATATGTCAGTCCGATGGGGAAGCTCAGGCAGGAATGAAGATAGAGGGTGGTAGAAAAGCACAGGCAGCCACCCAAGTCCGTAGTTCCATAGAAAGGCAATTAGCAAATATCCTGGTTTTGTTTCTAAACCAATTACATGCCCAATCAAGGAGCAAAAACATGTGCAACTACACCACAGAGCTCCAGCAGAGATCTGAGGCTCTGCAGTGTCACTGTATGAGCCGCATGGCACAGGCGCTCTAGAATATGATTTCAATCTATAGTTTTAACCAAAAGTATTTAAATCAAACTGAAATATGATGCAGATATTTGTGCCCCAGCACACTAGCGATGGTAGTAACCTGAAACTTGAACCTGATCAGCCAGCAAAGCCCCCCCCCCCCCATCTTGAATTTGTTCAATGGAAAAACTTGTACAAGCAGATTCATGTGCACTACCCCTTCACCTTTCAGGGGGCTGCCACCTCAGAGGTTTCTGTAGACTGAGTCTCCCACAGTTATGGTCCCACACCTGAGCAGCGTCTTGATTTTTGTTTTGCACTGGTGTGAGACTTAAACTGGAGTGGACAGCAAGTGGGCATCCTCTCTGTCCCTGATCGATCACCATAATCAATAGCAATGGGGGGGGGGGGGGTTGGTGTGCGTGTGTGCGTGGGGGGGGGGGGGTGTTCGCTTCTATGCTGGGAATCTGCAGTTACAGTACGTTTCTAGTATTTTAAACGGGTACACAAAACACTTTAGGATCTCAAAGAGTACTACAGCTGCATAAATCTCGGAAATGCTGGAGGCATGCAGTTGATTCGGAAAATTTGCACCCCATCCACCGAGACACCCACACAACCAGCGAGCGTAGAATCCACCATGGTCAGTTTAGAAGAGTTAAATATGGACATTGGGTCATTGAGTAGGAGGAAGGTCAAGGCAACAGGCAACTCCTGCATCAATGAAAACAGAAAATTCCCAACAGGAGAAAAAGTGGGGGGGGGGGGGGGGGATCAACATAAACATAACACTCTCTATATGTGTATTGTAGTTTTATCTTCTGTACTACACTATACATGTCAAAGAACCTCAGTATGTAAACTTTCAAAAAGAAATCTTTCCCTAATCTTGTCAGCACAATAGCTGGAAGTTAAAAATCAAGCGAACTGGGCCCTTTTTTAATTTAAAATGTGTTTTAATTTCCTGTTAGTTACCCCTTTGTATGTGGAGCTCATGGAAACCAAGCAAGAGGCTGGTTGGCAATTAGTTTGCGACAAATAACAGGAATGGAGGAGTTGAAAGGCTTGAGGATAGACAGAGGAATATCTGGTCTATCCACGCACGATGCGGCCTTCTCTACTGTCTTTAACCCAAGAAGAAAAATATAAATCAACCTCCATTGAAGCAAACATCTGGATGAAAAATATCTTTTTCTTACAATGTATTTTACGTTTCTTTTTAACGAGTAGGTTATAGCTGATTGCAGCAATATTGGAGTTCTTTTCAAGAATGACAAAGCCATAGTTTCCCATAAAAGGATTTACAAAAAAAAGAAAAAAAAAAAAAGAAGCAGTTTTATTTTTGGGGTTTCTGGAGTAAAAAAACAAAATCAACTATATTAATTATGCCTTTTCCAAACACTTGGGAATTATCTGCTTGATGATATCGTACCTCACCTTGTGTTCAATTATTACTTGTGGAAAATATTAAGGACATGTTCAAAAAGGGAAGCTACACAGATATGAAACCAGTGTTAGCAGTCAATAATTTAGGGGCTGTTATACATCATACTGTCCCGTTTTAGTGTTATTCTGATGGATTGTAACATCACACACATTTGACAGAAGGATTCATTAGTGTTGCAGTAAAAAGGAGCTGGAGTGGCAGCTGACACATTTTCTTGGACAGCCTCACTTCAACAGACGATGTGAATGGGACGGAAGCGTTTTCATAACACACCAGGTGCTGGTTGTTATCACACGTAATCAGATTCAGGTTGGTAAACAGCACGGTTTGAATAAAGCATAGCAATGAGATATTTAGAGAGGAGAGTTCGCTTCAAGTGTCTTACCCCCCAGCAGCTTGGACTGACAGTTCACGAACTCGGGTTTCCGGGCAGAGCTGTAACGCTGGCAGGTGTGGTGAAGAATCTGGACGAAGGTGCACTTCTCTCCTGCCGAACCAGCGACCCACTGGTCGAAAGCATTATCGAACATCAGGTCAAACTCTGGACAGTCCTTGGAGGGAATCAGAGGGAGACGCGAGCAGGTAAATGAAGTCATTCGGAGTAAGAAGTTGTTGAACTGCGGTTGGAGAAAGTTAAACGTGACATACTTTGTTGGGGTCGATGCCGTTGACCTGCCGAAGCTGGTCAATCGTCCACTGTGACCTTTTTACAAAAGCAGAAGATCCTTGGAACTGCTTCACCTTAGTGATGGTCACATGGGACGGCTTCTTATTTGTCACTATGGAAACAAGAAAAATCCTTTTCAGAAGTTCTTGAGTTAAACCATGAAAGGTTATAAATGCTTGATCAGAATAAATGGACAGTTCAGATGACAAAGTGGGGAATACTTTTAAGGAACCAGGCAGATCCTGTAAACATTTCCATCGAGGGCAATCACTGCGCCATTATTGCTGCAATAAGACAACATAAAAGCAATCTTTTCACACTACTATTACCGATTTGAAGAATATCCACATTTACTTATACTGTTCCTATCAGAGTAAAGGGTTATTTTATACTGAATGAGACACAACTCATTATCTTGACCCAAGTATTTTTTCTGCACCGCTGATTCAATTCAGGCACAACGCCAGTCTGCCAGATTCAGGCATGGAGGTAATTCTTCTTCAACAGCTCACCAGAGGAAAATTGACATAATGATAACAGTGTGACAGCGCTGTTGGATGTGAAGTCGTGAAAACCCAACTGTTGTGATGAAGGGGCCAAAAACTTTTCAGTTTTTTTTCTGTGGTAATCATCGCGTCCTCGATTTGCCCTTTCTCGTCCCAGCGTTACTTTTATTCCCACATCACTTCTATTCCCACGTCGGAGTGATCCAGATTATTATTTCTCTAGAAAGCTTTCTCAGGGGCCACACGCTCCTGTTTTGCTTTTAGAAACTTGACAGTAAACCTCTTCTTCCGCTATCCCACACTCGCTATTGTGTCATCTCAGAGAAAAGGAAGTGTCCGGGTCACTTTCTCGATTGTTGCTCTTCTTATCTCTCTCTCTCTCTCTCTCAAAAACCCCTTGTAACTAGCTGATTGTCACGTTCCAGCGTGACTCTTTCTGAGAGCTCTCTCCTCTACATATGATTTAAGGAAGTATATATCAGGTGAGATGTTCAGTTAGCGGGCTCTCTGGAGAGGAGGGATGTTTGGATATGATTTTGTGTCCATTTGGACAGCTGCAGTTAATACCTGAAGTGCAAGCTTTGTGGTTACAAGGTGGAACAAAGGCAGATGGAAAGCCACGACCCCATGACAAACACAATGAGTGAGCGATCAGATCTGTCTTGGATCACCGTGACCTAACAGGCCATTGAGGAAACAAAACATTTCATAAAGAGGATTGCAGCTGGCTTTAATGAGCCAGACTATTGAAGGGTAGAATCCAGAAACCAAGGTCAGCCAATTTTCTGCTAAATAATTTGTGAGCTACATCAGACAAAAAGAAAACAGCAACGAAGGACTTCTCCCCAAATTGATTCAGGAGAGAAGCAGCAGCTGTCTTACAAGACATGACAGCAACCAATGATGGTGCAAATGTTGATGCTCATAGTGTAACAAAGCACAGCAAAGAGGTACAGTCGAGGCTCTGCCTCGCAAAAGCATTAGCATATTCACTGCTACTAGATTTATGTGGAGTGTGCTTTCAAAACAATCACCGACTCAAGGATTAGTTACACAACACCCTAAATGATTTGTTGGTCAAAGAATAGAGAAATTTAGTTCACATCCACATGGAACCAAGTTAACTGCAGGGCTTTTCAATGATTGGTTACACTTGATCGAGAAATATGACAAGGCCGCCGCAGAGTGAAATCAACAACACATCAACATCA
The DNA here is from genome assembly GCF_037954235.1 of Aulostomus chinensis. Taxonomy (NCBI): domain Eukaryota; kingdom Metazoa; phylum Chordata; class Actinopteri; order Syngnathiformes; family Aulostomidae; genus Aulostomus; species Aulostomus chinensis. The sequence continues at coordinate 14,168,831 of NC_141336.1, read as the reverse complement.
AGGTCTTAATCAAACTGCCAGACGCCTTTGAGACTCTCAAATCAATTTCAATATTCAGTCCACTCTCACTTTGTCTTTCTAGGATATTAAATACTTATTGAAAGCAGTTGGGTTGTTGAAATAGCAATCAAGGAGAGGAATTACAAAGCCCTTCTTCAAAAATGAAAGCTCAAATGAACTTCTGGTCAACTTTGCCAAAAAAAAACAAAAAACAAAACCTGAGAAAGGACAAGGTGATTTTTTTTTTCTTTTCCAAAAGGTTTTCTTCAACCATTTGTAGTTCAGGCATGTTTATTTTTGGGAAAACTCTCAAGCCCCCCCCCCCCCAATAGCCAGAATCGGTTTAAGTACAACTAACATTAAAATAGAAGTCTGAACACACAGTGTCTATTGTTTTGCTACATTTTTTTAAGAGAACGGACACCCTTAGATGAATAGAGGTAGGAGACATTGGCTGGAACGAACAGTGGGGCCTTGGCATCAATACTAAATCAATCCAGATTCTGTGAAAACATAAAAAAATGTCCACTTTTTAATCCAGACGTATGATGGGCTTTTAATCCAGGGTCATATAAGTTCATTCGGAGACACTCCAAACATTCTATGACACACGCAAAGCCTAAAAAGGTTTTGACTTCTTGGACATTTGTATATCGCAATCCCAGGTTCGGATTATTGGTCTGATCTGGATCTTTTAAAGACCTAAAATGTCAACTGATGACCTTTAATACCGATACAGACCTATAAGCACCTTGTCGTACTTACAGTTTTTTTCCTCCAGTCTAAATCCTTTCTTGTGTTGTACATCGCTTTGAACAAAAGCGTCTGCTTAATGAAATTGTAGAACTGTAGAATTGTATTTCTATATTTTTTTGCGGGCATCATACTTAATACTGTTCATTCGGGCTTCCCCACATGCCAGATCCCGGCTGCTGAAGGAGGCTGCAGACCTGAGGAGGCTCAAGCTGCCACCCTAAACATCACCTGCTCACGTCTGTCCATCAGTCTCTTCCCTTCCTCTCTCTCTCTTTATCTCCGCCACTCTCTTTCCTTCTGCATATCTGTCTTTTATCTGTGTAAGGTTTTCGCAGGATGTGCTTACTCATGGGGAATTGCTGGGTGTAAATTCATTGAAGGAGTGTGGTACTACACCTGCTCTAACGTGTCATGAGATAACGTTTGTTGTAATTTGGCGCGATTCAAATAAAACTGATTTGACTCGTTCCTGTAGTGGTTAGCTCCTTTTTTTTGTATTTCCCAGAATTAGCTTAGCTTTCCAAGTTGTTCTTTCTTTGAGATGAACTGAAGTGGGCAGTTCACTTCCATCAGTTGAAACTTTGGACATGATGCTAAAAGTATAATAAACATCACCAGAGTGAACAAAGAACACTTGGCTACACATCGCAGCCAGACACCAGGAGCGACAGAAGCCACGGAGACGCTGCTGTCTTAGCTATTGTTTGCATGTGGCCTGGCTGTCAGAGGAAGGCCACGCTGGGGTTCCTGGCCTGCACTGTTCTCATGCTCTGATGGAGACATGCAGTCATTTCCTCTAGTAGATCAGTCCCGTGTTGTGCTTGGCTATATGCGCCAGTGTAGCGGCCTGAAGGAAAACTCATACTGCAGCATTCACAGACGGCGGACATCACACAGGAAACATCCTACAGGATCAGCTTCCCCTCATGGAAATATTATCATAGTTGCGGTTGTTAAAGCAGAAATGAGAACAGCAGAGATCAAGAATGATGGTGTGAGAAGAGTGTGGGAGAACACTTTCATCCAGGCATTCTGTGGAAAGATCTGAAACAAATATGATCCGATTCAAACAGCATCATAGAGGTGCATGTAGAAACATTTGAGGCTGTAAATGACACCATGAAAGCCAATAGAAAAAATGGAAAAGGACCACCCACATGAGCACAACTTGAATAACTTATATAACACAACCTAATCCATGTGTCAACACCGGTGCTTATCAAAAATCTCCCTCCACAAGCTGGATATGTGATACTGTGCTATATTTCAGCAATTTCAGGAGAAGATATGAAATTTTAGAACTATAGAGTAATAGAAGATCATATCAGGTGGGGATGGGGGAGTGTGCAGCTCCGCAAGAAGATGTGAGGCAACAAATTGACGAGACAAGAGTATACAACAGGGAAAGCGCCATGTTTTTCATGTCTAATACCACAATACTAATATGAGGTTTTTTTTAACTTCTCTAAAAAAAACCCAAAGCAAATAAAACATTTCCACTGTTGCACTCTGCTTTACCTGACATTTCTGATGATACCAATCTCTCTCGTTTTAAAACATGTAGCTCAATATTTGCTTCAACATTTCATTGAGAAATTTAGAGCAATGGTGATATATTTACCTATTATTATAACTGATGCGACAATTCTGGCTGGCATTGGGCCGAAACCCCCAGAACGCCTTTGGCATCAGAGCACGTTGCTGACAGAACCACCGACACCCATCAATGGCGGTGCTTGACGCGGTAAAAGGTGGAAATTGTCAACCAGAGCTGCCAGCGGAACATTAACTCATCTGTTTAAGAAGAATTAAAAGGTTGAATACAGAAGGTTGCTTTTCATGATTAGGCTGCCATCTATCCTACTTCAAAGAAGACTTCACAGGGCCAGGTGTTTGAGGATCTCTAGACAAAGCAGCAGTCAATTGGCCCTTTGCTCTGACATCGAGTATACACTGTTGCCATGGTAATCTGATTTGTATCACCCAAGATACCCGAGAAGCGCTGGAGTAGGCTGGCACCTGGCCAGGGTCAAACAGGGACAAACTACTGCTGCTCTGGTTCCACATAAAATTTTGTCTCTAGGCTTGATGAAAATTAGCAGGAGTTTTCGGTCGTTTGGACTCATAAAGAGTTTAATTTTTCTCTCGCGGTAATAGATGCACGATACTTTCAACAAGGACTAAGAAACTGTTGCAGACTTTGTGAAAACACTTAACAAAAGTTGAAGTACTAAATGAAAAGCGGGTCTGAGGATGACTTCACAACACAAGTAATTTCACCATACTTTACTTTCTGAAGTTGTTGGTAGCAAGGACACCGCCTTATAATGTAAACATCTTTAAAAAAAAATTTGCAGTACAGGTTGAATTTTGTGGCTGTGTGTTACTAGAGCAGATGTCTGAGGGCACGTCTAACACTACGTCTGGGGCTATGATTACAGGTCTATTTTAAAGCTGCCTCCCCTCAGCTTAAGCTGGAACACACTGTTTTCTTCAGAGAGGGTCTGTCACTGGAATGATCCACACCACTAGCTATAGTCTATCAACAGCAGCAGCGAACAAAGGCCTCCTCAGTCTATTCATGGGTCTGAAAACACAGTGACTTCTGTGTGTACGAGGCCTCCTAAGGCAAAATGGTGCCCATGTAGAGGCAAGGCACCAATAGTGGAGGGGACTGTATGTACCATGGTAAATAATAGCAATATAAGAGAGGGGAGATACCACCAGGTTAGCACAGCAACATGGTAACAAAGGAGCAGTGCACAGTTGGACACCCGACCGAGCACAATGATTAACACGAGTGCATCATTCAAAAATGCACCCGTCTTCTTTCTGTCTTTTTTTCTTCTTCTTTTATTGCTTTCATTTTTCTAAGTAATACTTCATGCTGTATTATTGTGCAATAAGGCCTATAAAAGATGGGGCATTGGGATTCCATAATAGAACATGTAAGAGAAAAATGTCCCCTTGTTTATGTAATAAAAATATGTCAAGCTAATATTTTAAAGTTCCAGTCATAACAATGTACTTTTTCATGATGACACTGGCAAAAACAAAGGATTTATGCATTTTTCAGTGTTGTGGATGCCTTGAAACCTATTCTAACTCAATTTTTTCATCCTACTGTCATAAATCGTGCATTCTAGATGGTTTTTGTCTTTCATTCTGGACTACAGGCTTGAGAAGTGTTGTTTTGTTTTCCTCCAGACCGAGCTACATCTCTATGCCTTTGCCTATGAGGAGTAACCTCTTAAAGAAGATGTCATAAATTCCTTTGAGAAAACAATCTCTTTGAATATCTGACAAACCCAGTTTTCTGTGACAGCTGGCAGGCAGCATAACATCCCAATCAAAGCGAGATACTACAAGGCTCTAAAGTTTCTAATTTTAATTAAATGGGTAGCCGGAAGGACATGCTGTGTTATGCTGTGTATTTTAAGCTATCTTATACTGAATTTTATGACGGATGACTCCGGCTGAAGAATGAGCGTTAAAATAATGAAGCACTGAAAAAAAATTAATTTCCTCTAAATATGAATTGCAGTAACACGATAAACCCCTCACATCTGCATTTCTTCCCGGTAAAACTTGTTCGGTCTTTAAGGATCTTTCAAAGTGAAGTAATTCTTTTCATCAAAGTTTGTGAGAGTAAGAATTCAAAGCGCAAACTGAACTTTTTTTCAAACATGGCTCGTGTCTTTTGCCTCCAGTCACATCTGTTATGCATTCAATTATAACACTCACCCAAGGACAACACATTAAAAGGATTCTGGAGGCTTGACAAATCATGTACGTCAGCCATCCACGACGAGTGCACTCTCAGTCGAGGCGCCGCAGCTTCTTTAGGTTCAATTAAAATCAAGGCGTGAAATATTGAAGTCTTTAAAAAAAAATCCTGCTGAACTGACATGTTTTCATATACACAACATTTTTCATTAATAGGAAGGTAGGTAACCTGTGGATAAGAGACTTTATGATTCAGAAAGTGGACCACAAAACAATCACTTGCTTCAATCTGAAACTAATTATAAATTGAAGATTATCACAACGCTGTAATGTAATATCTTGTGAATGGAATGAATTTAGATGCAGAGAAGGAAGCGTGGATCATCGTTGTCTCTTTCATCCACGGAAAGACACTCAGTCTATAGAGACTGGAGAAGATGAAATGAGAAAGACAAGTGATGAGGTTTAAAAGAGAAGACACTGCAAAAGTGAGGCAACAAAATGTCCAGAATGATGTAATTCAGTAAAAAGCAATATAAATATGTGTGATGATTATAGACTAAATCGGGCGGCACGGTGGTGCAGTGGTCAGCACTGTCGCTTCACAGCAAGAAGGTTCTGGGTTCGAGTCCCAGCTCCATCACGGGATCTTTCTGTGTGGAGTCTCCATGTTCTCCCTGTTCCTGTGTGGGTTCTCTCTGGTACTCCAGCTTCCTCCCACAGTCCAAAGACATCAAGAGAGGACGAGGCTGATTGATACTCTAAATCAGGGGTGGGCAATCATGTGCCATGGAGGGCCGTGTGTATGCAGGTTTTCCTTCCAACCAAACACTTTAACAGGTGATTCCACTGATTAAAACACCTTCAGCCACAGAAGTGTGTTAATCAGTGAAATCACCTGTTCAAGTGTTTGGTTGGAAGGAAAACCTGCATACACACGGCCCTCCATGGCACGATTGCCCACCCCTGCTCTAAATTGACCGTAGGTGTGACTGTGAGAGTGAATGGTTGTCTGTCTATATGCGATGGACTGGTCCAGGTCCATCGTCCATCGTCCATGGTCCAGGGTGAACCCAACCTCACACCCGAAAGCCGCTGGAATAGGCTCCACCCCCAACCCCCCAGCAACCCTTAACAGGATATGCGGAAGAAAATGGATGGATGGATGGATGGATTGACTGACAATATAAATACAGCATATGTGTCAGTTTTCATTTTCTGGATATCTTCTTCTTTGCTTATCCGTTTATGATGTGGAAACAATGCAGAAAATATGTAATTTAAGGCTTTTTTCAAATGTTATGTAAATCAAAAAGCACTCCTTTTTCAAGGTCACAATATTTTAATATTTTTCAATATGCACAACGTGTAAATGTCATGTCAACTTTTTTGTTACAGATAATAGACTATCTGCCAAGAATCCATCACTGTGTGTTCCTAGGGACTAGTACTGCAAATCACAGCGAACACTGATATCAACTGTGAATTCCCTTTAAACACTTGGGATTTCAGCGAAGGAGTTTTTCCTACTGCAGCAGGTCATTTTGTTTCTCTAACTCAATGTGTTTCCTGCTCCTGTGAATGTCTAGATAAGAAATAGAAGCTGTGCTGTAAGGTCTGTGAACTTGCCCGTCACCAAGGGTTCCGCGCAACACTTTATAACCCAGCTAGTCTTCTAAGGGGCCGAGGCAACATAGAAAACATTCCTCTGGACCCTCAAAGCCCCTGGATACAAGGAAATATTTAATTACACCAGGAGACCAGCCCTAGGCTTCTTTTTGGACTGTGATGCTGTGGAGTGGATTTAGCTTCAATCTCGTGGCTCCCTGTTGGCAATGCAAAAATTTTATATGATGCATTTCGAGTCCACAAGAAAAAAAGAAAAATCATCGATGAAACAAATGCATGTTCGCTATTTATTGCTATCCGTCTCTGCCAAAATAACAGTATTTTAGACAGACGCATAGATTAAGGACATGGGGGGGGGGGGCACAAAAGAAGCAAATAGGTGTGTGATGGTTTATTACATATCGCTGCACAATCTCATTGCTTCATGTGCAAAACACATGCAAAATATGTAGTATGTGCCAAAGCTCTGGTGAGTGTTCAATACAAGAAGACCTCACAATAACCTAATCTGGATGTCATCACACCATAAACATATAATAAACATCAGTATTTCAAACAGTCGGAGTGAGGTAACATTCCTCTACACTTACTCTTTCAGGATGACCTAAACTGATTTCCTGGAAGAGAAATCCTTAAACCAAAAACAACATCTGTGTCAAACCTGGGTCACATAGTATTTGGAAGACATTTTTATTACGAACTAGTTTTTTTGAGCTGAAGATAGATTACTCATGTGCAGCGTTTCTCCGAGGTTGACCGTACTCAGGGGGCAGGTGGGCCGCTCGCTCGTGTGTGTGCGTGTGTGTGTGTGTTTTGGAGGGTGTGGGGGGTGTTGGCGGGTGGGTTACATGGAGGGTGTAATGACAATGGCGCAGTTATCCAGTGCTTGCCAGGAGATGTAGCTGTAACTTTATGAGCTAGTGTTTCAGGCCAGGACTAGCGTCTTCAGCTCCCGAGCAGAGCAGTTAGCATCCTCACCAGATTCAAGTCGGCAAACACTTGGGTCTGACATTCAGTTGTTCTGGCACAACGTCTTTACATTTTTGGTTTTAAACTGAACCTCAATGCAGTTTCAGAAGTTTTAACTGCGTTTACCACATTATCATGAGATGTCACTGTAATGAACTTGGATGTTTCTGAGCCGAGTCTTTGTTTAACAGAATAGTGCAACTGTTCCATTTGTTTTTTCAACTCAAAGAAAAAGAAATTACAAAAGACAGCTGAAATGGAAGATTTGAAAGGCAGATTACTTTAATTTGAAAACATTTAATGTAGGCTATTATGAATCTGCTGACTCAAAATAATGAGGCAGAACACATGTATGCCCGGTTAAACAAAGAGGCTGTAAAAACTCAATTACTTTTGCTTTCGACATTAAAGTCTGAGGGCAAGTTGAGGGCACTCAACTCAGGGCACTCAGCTGCGGTCCTTCATCCTCGCTTTAAAAAAAAAAAAATCAGTCAGTCATTCTTATTGTAGAGGACGTTCAACTCGATGGGTTGTAGGAAATGTCAGCAAATCTGTGGAAGAGAAGTATAAACAGCCTCTTACCTGACGAACCCCAGCTGACTTTTGTCAAAGTTCCTTACAAAATCATTATGATGTAAGATTACAAATGCACTTTACATATGACCTTGCTTCTCTGCTTTACTCTGAGTGTGCAGGACAATAAATTCAGGACATTTTGGAGTGGATCAAGGCGCTGTAATAACCATGTAATAACACGCTGCAGGACAGGCTGCTACATTTCATAAGATTAAGGGCTAAAAAAAGCTTTGGTATTTGTTTATTGTTGCGTATTCAAAGGACTTAATATGGCTTTTGTCAAGAAGGAAAACGGGTCTTATGTATTACAAACCACACTCAGTGTTACTGGTGTGTGCATGTGTCTGTTGTTTACATCACAAACTCAGGAAGGGTTGCATTCCCTATTCCCACAATGTATATCTAGAGGATTACAGCCCCATCTGAAATGCTTTGACAGGATTACAGCGTGAGGTCAAAATTTCATGATGGATAAATACACATTTCACACAGTACAATCTATATGGACTCTTTCGAGTTCAGTAAAATATTTTCTCATGGTTAGATAAACTCTTGCAGAGATAAATGTTGGGTTTTTTTGTCTCAGAATCTAACAGTGACCTGCAGTTCCTCTTTTTTGTGATGATGACATACCACACAGAGCGGGAACCTGAGAACTAAGCTTTAAGCACTTGTTTGAACTTCGTCGTTTCTCACACAGCGTCTGCTTCATCATCTCTCTTTCTCAGACTAAATTCACATCTAACAGTTTAAGCTTCTGACTTATGCGAACTTTTAGGGTACATGATCGAACTGGCTCCCCAGAAGGAACCTCCTTCCATCCAACAAAGTGATCAAGGTCATGCAGACAGCCAGCTGAGTCACACATGACATTTGACAAAGTATGTCTTTGCATATAACAGAAGGCCCCATTAAGTATGCTCCTTAAGGGACAGCAGTGAACCTCAGGAGTAATTAACTAAAGCAGCCTGGTTTATTTCTCTTTCTCGCTCTACATCAGCGCTAGATCTGCAGCTAAAACTTATGACTATGATCGGAGTCCCCATCAGAAGATGATGGCATTACTTCATCTTTAAATTGAAGCAGTGTGGTGTGAAATTATAGGATTGATAAAACACATCTAGTACACCATATTCAACTGGAAAAGTATCATCAACTGGGAAATGGAAAAAATTATTTGTTCGAGACAAGATATTTATCTCCTTTCACCTTGACTCTGAATCCATTAGTCGTGTTCGCTAGATCATCTGGTCAGAGAGGGAGAGTGCGAGGAGGATGAATAATTCAGATTCAATTATGAAGTGGGTCATGGGAATGAACGAAGAGAACATGATCTGGTCACAAATGCAAATAAAATTGTACTGTGGGAACATAGTTTGTGCAGTGATATTTAACAATACTTATGACATATGGCTCAGACATAACTCTGATTTCTCTCATCCAGTTTATGAATGTTGTCACAGCAGATGTCTGAAGAATAAATGAAGTGAGGGGCTGAAAATATTAGACGGCTAAATCTGGGCGGATGCAATTTTCCTAAGCTATATACTTCACCAGTACAGTGATGTATGTAATATGTCTTGTGTAATCTAGTGTGGTATGGTCTGAGTTAATATTAAAGCTGCAGTCAGCTGTGTGAGTGTGTAAGGTGGCTGTAAGAGCTGTAGGTGAAAAGGGGAACGTGTCTGAATGAAAAGCTCAGCAATGTCAAAAAACTAACAAAAGAGATTCTTGCGTTGGTTTTCAATCACTCTGTTTATGATCTGTATAACTTATCAAAAGAGCAAAACAAATGTGTGTATTGGATGCTTTCCCGACTAGTTTCCTTGTTAAGAATAACAATACTTAAGCAGCTTGGGACTTGTTGGAAGACAGATGAACGGGTAAAATGAGCTATGTTGAACGCAACCTGGCTTGTTAGGATTAAAACAAAACAATAGAAAATTTAAAAATGCATCAAGTTACAAACCTCTTTATAAATTTGTGATATCAGGGAAAACAGTGGCAGAGGCTGTTTGTCAGCTCTGGTCTCTTGCTAGCTTTAGCAGCTTTGCTAGAATCTTTAACTTGGCCGTGTTAAGCTGGGCGACGTCCCAAAGCATTGCCTTTTTCCTCTCAAACTAGAAAAAAATTGCAGACCTGCTAGCTTGTGTGTGGATGATGCACTACTGTCTGTGGAGCAGTGTGCGTAATGTGAACCATCTTGCTGCCTGAGCTTGTGAATTGGACAGACACTGGTTCAGCCGGTCTCTGATCATTGCCAATTAAGCTGAAAACAATCCGTTTCCAATCACCTGCGATCGACCTGTGCATCTCTACCTGTAATTTGCCTCATCTTGAGCTAATGGATCAAAATGAGACCCAACAATGACTTCCTATGCCTCAGACTTATGAGTGAGAAGAGAAGACACACACACACCCGCGCGCACACACACACACACACGCACACACACAGAAACTGTGTCATTAAAAGGGCACAGATGGCTATTCTGCCAAGATGGATCACATACAGGAAAAGTTTCATTTGTTCGCCATGTCAGAGGGTTTCCATCTGCTGTAGTCTTCATGCAGCAGGAAAACAGCTGGGACTTGTAGAGAATGATATCAAACTATGACATCGTTCTTCCTTTCCTTCCGTCTGCAAAATAATGTTACAATGAGAGTGAGCAACTTTTTACCTTCAACAATGATAACACATTTCCTGCAGCTGAACTACAAAAGAGAGAGCTAGCCTCACTTGTTCCAAACGTCCAACAGAGACAACAGTGAGTCTCTGGATGTGTTCTTAGCATCCAACTAGTACACAGTGTGTATCGATACAGGACTGTCAGAGGCCTCTGTAGGGGTGCTAAGCCTTGCCCTTAATGTGAAATACCAGAGCAGAGCCCCCTCAGTGGCTGACAGAGGAAGTCTCAACAGTAGACCACCAGAGTCCCTGCAGAGCGCTGTTGTGCTACGCAGCTGCCTGAAGAGAGGGAGATGCCAAGGTGCCAGTCCACATCCTGTCTAACCTTTAAAACCTGACTAACAGGAAACTTTAAGGTTCCTAACTGACTGGTGTTGGTTCTGCATGACCATGAAAATACACTCCAATCCTGCCGTAGTTCAACTATTTCTGATAACACTCGAGGTACCAGTTAGGCCTGGCGATATGGACTAAAAATAAAAACTTAAGATTTTTTTCACAAAAAATTCAATTCACGATTTTTTTCTGATTTTGGGTGGGTGAATGCTTCCACCACAGTAAGCTGTTTTTTTTAGTGAGAGTTTGTCGGTTATAGCGGTCTTGTTTCCCTCGCAAAGAGTGGCATTTCTCCCACTCGGCTGGACGCCCCTGTTTTAGATGCTGAAATAAGTACGTTGTGCTGTTGCCTTTTGTTGCAATGGGCTTCAGACAAACTTTGCAGCGTGCGGTCACTTGTTCATCATCTGTCGCCACAAACCCAAACCAGTTCCAAACCACTGACGATGACACTCCTTTCTGAGGAACAAACTTCTTGCTCTCGTTAGCCATGTTGCTGCTATGCGTGCGCAGGAAACAAGGGGGAGGGTAGAGTGGGAAATCTATGGAAGCTCCTGGGGGGGAAAAAGGTGCGCCATAATAAGAGGAGTAAAAACTGAATTTTTTTTTAATTTTCTAAACTGTCCGCAACAAAAAAACTCAAATTAATCAATAAATCACCAAGGCCTAGTACCAGTTATAGTCATTAGATTTACAGTCACCTCAAAGCCAACAGTTTGAGGTTTTTTTTTTTTTTTTTTTAAATAAAGCTGTCATTTTGAAGATGGAGTTTGCACCAGACAGCAAAAAGAGACAGCTGAACACCCTAAAAGAGAGGACAGGCCGAACTGAGAGCTGCAGTAACATAGCACAGACATTTCCCCCCCAGCAACCACAAACATGGTATTTTCATTGCTGCCAAAACTGTCAACAAGTTGCACTCAGAGCTCTCGGGTATGCCGTTGCATCATGCACAAAATGTGTGTTCTCAGAGCAGCGATTTCATGGTCAACATCAGAAGGATGTGATGGACTACTATTGTATTAATACTTCAAACAATCATCAAGAAACAAGTTCACCTCAGATTGTCTGCTGGATTCCCAAAAATCACTGATAAATCCAGATTAAAACTGCACTTTGGTTGTACGTATCATGTCCCATGGAAACAGGCTAAGAGGGATTTTATTTGAATGTTGAAAGGCGGTCGTGTCAATGATTGCAGAGAGATTAAGCCCAAGTATACACTGGGGACGCAAGATATATTATTATAGCTAACAGGTTATCACCACCAGAAACCAGAGAGGGATGTTTTGCACTTGTTCATGATGTCAAACTACTCTTACATTACACATACATTGTCATTTTTTTTGGTGAGGGGGGCAAATTTTGGGGATATTTTGTTCATAGGTCTGCAATGTGACTGGTGATGTAATGCAACAAGGTCAAAAATGTATTTGTCATTCTTTCATTCATCACATCATAATATTTCACTCTCCAAAACTACTTAAATAGAATGTTTGACTTTATTTTTATCCAGAAAGTTCTAGGTCTCTTCATGCTAGTTTGGGCAGCAGTCGTCTCAGTGTCTCACATGTTTCGTAAGGCTCTAGGCGCTGTGACTGAGTTCTTTAATGGCCGCCCAGAGGAAGGTGTGAGAAGATGGGTAGGGAGCATATGGTGTTTTTTGGTGTCCTGGTGTGGTTTGCACCAGGCAGCAACTTGCCTACTGTGAGTGTTGTAGATACAGAGAAGGACTCCAGCTGCTTCGCTGGGTGACCTTCATTACCACAATTAATATGCATGCCACTCATGGGCACGCTATGCTGGGGTGTAAGCATGAGGAGAATGGAGATAGGCGAGGGGCGTGACACAGATGTCTAGCTATTGACTCTCTGTTTGCCAAGTAAAATAAAATGAGCTTATTATGTGTGATCAAATGCAAATTAAAATCGAGGAAAATAGCAGTTTCCACTGTAACTGATCTGTCGAACTACTAGACAGGCAGTTATGTTTGTATTTAACCTACTCTGAGCTGTCAGGGTGAGTGAGTCATTGTGGTTATCAAGTGGAAATGTTCCTAACAGATGTTTTATTGCATACGACACCCCAAGAAGTTGAGAAAAAGAGAACTGAAATTGTCTTTTTAATATCTTTTGCAATAAGTACTTCCACAGTAAACAAACTACACCGCCTGTCTGTCCTGCCGTTGAGTCCTAGTGGATGTTTGCACAATATTTAGAGAAATTCCCTCAAGGCATTCGGAGATATCATGTTCATGTGAGGTGACAGTGACCTTTGACCTGAATCATTTCAGTTCATCCTGGAGTCTCAGTGGACATTCGTGGCAAATTTGGAGAAAATCCCTTTACGGCATTCCAGAGATACCAAGTTAACGAAACATGGGTCGTACGTACAGGTAACCTGAAAGCCACAGCAGAGGCCTTAAAGAATATACACACAAAGATGTGATACCAGATGGAAAACCAACATTTACTTCACGACAAGAAAAATATTTCCAGATTTTTTTTTAAGTAGTAAGGGAAGAGCCCGGCATGTTGTATAGACACATGTTAGCCTGGACCGCTGACTCATTCTTTGAGCTTGTTTGATGTCCATCACTGGCCCAAATAGTGGAACAGATGTGCTTCAGTTTTATCAAATCCACATTGAGAGGTATGAAATCACCACAAAGCCCCCTTTTTTTTTTTTTACATTTACTTATGTTCTTATCCCTATTGCGCAGTAAAAGAGAATCTCCACATTCAAAGGTCCAGCTATTTCTATGTAAAGAAGCTTGCAGTAATGACTGAATGAAGTTTCTGATTTCGCTAAAGGTTTAGCGCGATGGGTGGAGGGGGAATAAGATAAATAAATCAATAACTAAAAGCAATGTTTCCTCCTTGTCTACTCCTCAATGAGCCTACCTGAAGTCTGTTTTTTCCTGTTAATTACTGACATAATGAAAACAGCTTGCTGCTGTCTTTTCTGCTCAATTCAATTCAGAGGATTTTAATGATGTTCTAGGATTTCTCAAGACTCGGTTACAATGCGTCCAGATGCATTCTGAATGAGTTGTAGTTTACTGATCTTTCACTTTAGAACTTGTAAACAGACAGTTGTTCGAGTCCAGCCTGCTCATGATAGATGCATTCATTAGTTTCTCTGAGTCAGACTGGGAACCAAAACCGGTGATTTTGGAGAGGATTCCCAGTTGGAAACAGCAACAACTTTGGTGATGTCATTATGAGTTGATCTTTAAAACTGAGATCCCCATCCATGGTAACGCCTCCAAGTTTTTGATCAGTTTGGGGATTTTAAATGATTTGGTCTCCAAGTATTCAGAGACCAACTGTCTCTGGACTCCCACAACCAAAATGTCACTTTTATCTCCGTCTAACTGAGGGGAGTTTGCTGCCATCCAATTTACTCCCCGGTAGCTGTGCTGTTGCCAGGACAGAAACTTTTGAGGACAAAAATTGCCAGTGGAGGTGGAAGTCTGTGTGGATCGAAATGGACTTCCTAGAGGGGTCAGAATAGATCATTACAAACCTTTGAGAATTCTTTAAGAATCTGAGTCTAGAGATGGACCTTGTAAGGGGGCAGAACTTTGTACAATAAATTAAAAAAAAAAACTGGTTTAAGTGCAAGTCAAGAGACATCTACTTGTATGAAGTATAATTACTGAAACATAAACAGGGGCTCCATTTAACTGCACGAGCACACAGACAAGCACAGCGTGGTATATTTTAAGCTACTTTGATGCAATATGTGGTAAGTTCATTCAGCTGCGCTCCATCACAAGAGGACTGGATTTAGTTGGTGTATCCAGAGCTGTATGAATTTATTTGGAACAATTTGAACCTGTTTTTTTATCCACCCTCGTTTGTATTTATGTGCATTCCCTGCAAGCTGAGAAGCAACAAAAGTGAATTCGCTCAAATTTGACGTTTTTTAATGACAAAATACACGGAAGATCTAAAACACAGTATTCAGGAGAAAAAATTTTGATATAATCTGGACAGTTAGGTTCCTACTGGTCCGTCCGTCTGTCCTCCGACACAGACAGACAGACAGACAGACACGCACGCGCACACACACACACACTTCTTTAACTTCTTAACTTATTTTAACTGGGGCAAACAAACCGCTACATGTTTGAAAACGTAATCACAAACATGTTCGACTATAAATACACCGACATTTATAAATGAAAATCGATAACGAAAAAAAAAATGATCGACCTATTGCAGACACCTAATTGGTACTTTATTCAGGAAATTTCTGTTTGTTATTCCAAAGCTAATCGATCAAAACAACACAGAGGCCATGCCAGGTGAACAAAGACAATTACCTACTACTTTCCACCGCTTCAGAGCACAGATCCATTCATCTACATGCCTGATCAGGTCCCTGGACACGGAGGAAGGCAAAACAGAAAGATGCCTAATTGGTCAGTGAGGGGGTCTGATTCGTAATGGCTGAAAAACAGAACGGTAGTGGACTGTGAAAGAGGACCTCCTACATTTCTTATTGATCAACTCGCGTGATGGTTACAGATTATAGGGGATGTTAATGAGTAAAAGTTTCAATGTGGTGGTGTCTGAACATGTGAAAAAAATGCTGTTCGGAACAACATCTAGAGGAAATATTTCAGATTTAGGGAGCATATAAAGCATAGATGAGCCAAGCCCTTATATTAGCTTTATATTGGGTTGCTGTAAATACATCGATACATTGTATTTTCAATATCATAGCTGATACGTGGCAAAACTGCAGCAAAGAAATGTGGAAACCATGTCACATATTTCTGCGAGCACTGACAAGCTGATTGAAGGTTGAATGTCCCACATCTGATCACACCTTCTGACAAAAATGACGGAAAATACTACTTGTCACTTTCAAGTTTAGGCTTGTAGGTTACACGCTACGCTTAAGTTAATTACCATCATTTTTTTCTCTTCGTTTTAATAGAGCACGTGATTGAAACACTGACCCAAGGTTAGATAACACTCTCTCAAACACACCCTGCTAGTTCAAATTCTTCTGGCCACTTCCCTT
Source organism: Aulostomus chinensis (assembly GCF_037954235.1). Classification (NCBI taxonomy): domain Eukaryota; kingdom Metazoa; phylum Chordata; class Actinopteri; order Syngnathiformes; family Aulostomidae; genus Aulostomus; species Aulostomus chinensis. Next base: position 14,153,116 of record NC_141336.1, on the reverse strand, counting down.
AACCCATGGAATTTTATTGACATACCGTTATCAGCCCAATGAGAGTGAAACTGCAGTGCTATCCGATGATGCGAGGTCTGGCTTCCTGTAAGCATGATCTCTTCAAAGTCTAGAGGTCAGTGTCCTTAATCTAACTTGTTTTGACCCACGAGCCAAGGGGACTGTTGTGGGAAAACACCTGCTAACACACTCATATACACTTGATTTCACTGTGCTTATATTATATGAATACAAATGTAAAAGAAAAAAAAAGATTTTAAAATTATTTCAATCAATTCAAGAAGTCTTAGTTTCGTCTCTGACATACTGATGACAGAAAAACGTGTGTCTAATTAGGACATATATTCTTGAGTTAAGGACTAAAATGTACTTTACAGAGTCGCATTCCCTTCATGGTTGAGTCCATGTGAACATTTCTACCAAATGTGAAGACATTTTCTCAAAGAGTAAGATGAGAAAGGATGTCCAGACAGAAAGACCAACTATCTCCAATCAGATAACCAGTCTCTGGAGTAAAGGCATTAAAAAGTATTAGATGTTGATTGTTTACACATTTGTAAGAAATTATTTTTTTCCAATCATTCAGATTCACTCAACAAATAAAATAACATCATTCCTTAAAGCGCCTTATTTGTTTCTTATTTGCAAGCTTTGCATGAATGCATGGAATGACTTTGGAATTCCGAGCTAACTTCTGGTACCTGAAAGCAGAGCTACGAGCTACCAAGTGTTTTGTGCATGGTTAGCATAAATTACATAGAGTAGGAGAGGGAAATGAAAGCAGTGCCATTGTCCTTATTCATGAGTCATTGCATCAAAATGATGCTGATAATGTTACAAAATGTATTTTGTAATACTCTGAATGAACCTATCTGGCTTGAAGTGCTTCTGTTTCGAAGTCCATTGCTGGACTTTATGAAAGGGATGAGTATTTATGTGACAAAAGCTCGAGTGGATGAAAGGAATGTCAGTCATGTTTGCCCAGTGAACATGTTTCTGGGAGATATTTCACTGGGGTGACATTTTCCAGCTGAAACGTTTGGCTGTGAGCAGCTTTCCCTCCCCAGCGCATGAAGCACTAGTCTGACTATGTTATCCAAAGCAATGTCTCCCTCTCTGACAGCCTGATAACTCTAACTTCACCCTTGACGCTGCTCAAGATACGTTATCCAAAAATGCCACTCACTATGTTATCTGATAATTATAACAAAGAGTGATATTAAGAGACACGTGTGGGTGTATGTGTGCGTGCATTGTCATAAGTGAGTCTGATGTTCCCCACAAGGTCCAATTACTCAAGCTCAGTAGATTCACTACTGTCTGTTTGCATTACAGCTGATCCACATCTAATGGCCTGAGCTATGTAAACACACAAGGTTGCACTTGCACACATGCACACAAACACACTCCCACTAAGTGTGAGGAAAAATAATGGATTCCGCAACACATCGCAATTTTTTACTGAATGATTAAGGAGCTGGTGCAAAACAACAACAACAACAAAAAAAAGAGTAAAACTGGCTTCTTTAAAGCTTTTTCCCCCCACACTGCCTAAGCCAGAGCTGAGTCTCTAAATCAAGTGGATGAAAACTCAACGTTCCAAGTGCAATAAAACCTTTTTGCAAGTGTAAAGCCACTGAGAATGATTCATCCAACCGCCTGTTGAATAAGCATTAAAAAGCAATACTGTCAACTGCTTCTACGGATACATTATTATGAATCAAAAGCTGCCTGTATGTAGCTCAGTGGTTTAGCTTCGTTTGACAGACATCGTAAATGGAACTTAACGATCATGATTATCGATTTGGCGATGGTTCACTTTGTTACCTGCCCGAATGAAGCACGTGCACAAAATAGAGCCCCTTTTTAAGAAAAATCCTCCTTCCTCATTCGCAACACTACAACGCGCGCTTCTGTGCTACCGATAAATACGATGAAATCTAGTGCACAGTCCTATGCTGTTGGACTCTCTGCAGCTTGTCTTAAAGAATACAGCTGAACTCCGATATGCTTGGAAGTAGAGCTGTTCTCTGCAGAGATATATGCTTTTTAAGAGACTGATAGAGTTAACTCCAAATGCGCTGGCTCAGCAGACGCGTATGCCTCACTTCAAAATCAATACTCGGGGCTTTAAATGATATAAGAATCATCAGGCCGAGGGAGCATGTAACCATGGAATCGGATACGGCTCTGAATTCATTACATCGGATGATATCGGTAGTGTAATGCCTTATTAGAAGACATTTCTTCCTCTATTCCTCTTTAATCTTCCTTGTTCTTTCTCAAACCGCTGTAATCTGAAGACAGGCTGACGTTTGCTGCAGGGACAAAGGAGGATGCATATTTTCATCGTGTACAAATATTAGAAGCAAGCAACTGTGACATTGTTCTACTAATCTTCGTGTCTGCCAGCAAGACAATCACCAAAGACGGAATGAGCGGATCAGTATCTTAGACTCCTTTTACAGGCAGAGGAAACTACATTACATGGCTGCTGTTCTGTTTGCCCTTTTTTTCCTGACATCAGGGCCGCTGGAAGAGAGCAAAGGAAATCAACAATAAAATTACTGCCACCATTCCATTAACTTTGTATGAGCTATCACAGGAGGCTCAGGGACTGTTCAGATGTTACATCTTCTCACGCACAAATACATCATTTTCAAAAGAAGCATGCAAAAATGAAACTAACAACCCCTGTTGCAGAAATATTAGGTTTACTAGGCCAAAAATGTGTCTTGTGCAGTCACAGCGACCTTAACCTTTGACCATCAAATTATAATCAGTACATCTTTGAGCCCAAGTGAAATCTGAGGGAATTCCCACAAGCTGTGAATGGAACAGACCTGAGAACATACAGCCACTGCACCAGTGACTGTTCCTGAAATTTCCAGTTTTTCCACTCAAGATTTTTCAATGCACAAACTTTACCAATATTTAAATAATGAACAATAAAATGATTAGCAGCTTCCAGTGGCCTAATGTTCAATTTTGGAACAACGCCATACATGAAATATTCTTATACACTGGCTCATCCATCAACAATATATGTTAATAGAATACAGCTTTCAGGTTCCCGGGAAAATATGGAGAGATAGTGAGAAGTGAGAGCACTGAGAAGCATGAATGCATTTCTGTCTACAAGCAGACAAGGAGAAGGTGACACTATAAAGGACATGCATAAATTGATCAGCCCCTTTGGTCCACCCAGATATTTTATTTATGCGGCTTTTGAGGTATTAGACACCTTTCTGGCCATCAAAGGAATTGTAAATTTAGTCAAGACTCAAAAAGGACATGGTAAGGAAAAACCTCACTATGAGGAGACATGCGGGATCAAATTTACAGCTTATTATCTAAATGTTGATACCACAGATGAAGATTTTCCTGTTGGTTTTTTTTCCACATTTGATGTAGTCACAAGGAGGACAAGGAGAGGAAACCTCCCTTACTGGTCCCAGTAATGACCATGGTGTAAGAAGTAAATTTGGAATCACTTCCAGTGAAGCATAACATAAATCACACATTTGCATAGCTTGTCATCAATAACACACTCATACTCCCTCTTGTCAGTTTCATGGAAGCGGTCAAAATTATCCCTCTGACATTATTTAGACCGTCTTTCCTCGCTAGATAAATGATTTGGTCCCCACAAGGTTTCTGTGGTCGATTTAAGGAGACGCCTTTGACTGGTTTTCACAGTCAGGAATTTAAATCTTCTGTGGCAGTAAAACTGAATTTTATGAGCCATCAAAAATTCCCGTTAGGATGAACTGGGCTTCCTGAACATCCTCAGAGGTGGCTCTAAAAGAAACACAACAAGAAAGAAGACAATCTTCCCATTTGAAAAGACGGAAGGTCTCATGTTTTATCCAATGTCCTGAAATTAGCCAATATAGTCATGTGGCACTGCATGGTTCACCTAACACGTGCATGTTCGGTGTATTGATACTAAAAGAAAAAGACCAAATGGGACACATAAAACGCAACATATCCAATCAGCAAGCCATAATTTGCAGAGGTTCGTGGCACAATGCAATATGTGAAGAAGTATGAAGCTGTTTATTTGTCTTTCCGTCCTACATCACAAGACAAGGAGCATTTTCCTCTCACGTCAAAAACTCCAAGAAAAACGCACTGACATGAATAGCTTTCCAGCTCTTTATTTTCCATTTCAAACCCTCCTTGTTTCCAGTAAAGACTATACAAGGTTAGGACCCTAGAGATCTGTCCCCTCCCTATCTTCCACCACATCACTGCCTCTTTTACTATCCACAGCTCCCTCCCTGTCTCTCTTCCTGTCCCGGTCCCAGTGGCCGAGCAGGTATCTGTACTGTACCCTAATAAATCAGATAACACTTTCATGACAAATGAAAGCAGTGAGGGACTCTGCCTGAACAGATTTACTGGCTGCACATGCTGCACTAGAGCAACATGAGAGAGATGAAGCCAAACTACAATCTGTCATTTCCATCCATTAGAGTTAATCGGGCCTATTTATGGAAATATGGCAAAACGTCAGGCTTTTAGCGTCTCTTGAACCGGTCTTCTGATCAACGAGCTCGTAGGGAGTGTTAGCGGTCATTTTCATACACACTTGAAAGATGAAACAGAATAGAACAGAATTCAGTGATTCCTTGAAGAAACAAATCACTGGATTGGTCCATTTGGTAATTTGTATTAATTAAAAAAAATTAAAGTGAAGAGTTAAGTAAACTCTAGTTAAGAAAATACTGTTTTAGAGCAAGGGATGTGGCAGTGCACTAGCCTGAGGTTTTCATACAGCTGGATACCTTTTGCAGATGTCACAATGTTTTGTGAGCCAGACTGATGATAAATTGTACCGAGGAATACGGCCAGGAGGATTGTGTAGTGTCAACTTTCGAGCCAACACACAATTTGCTAGTTATTTTTGTTGTTGTCATACTCCAACAAAAGAAAACTGTGGCACAAAAGTAAACATTAGAACTCGCATTAAGTGACATTTCAAGCTTGTAGCTCCAGTTAGATAGATAGGCGGTGACTGTATAACCCCCGCGGCACTTGACGCTTGAAGGTATCATTACTGATTTCCTGATTTGATATCCACAAATTTCAGTTTCGAGCAACAACTTTGCTTGGTAATGAAAGAGATTTTTCACTAGTGGTGCAAGAGTCAATCAGAGTTACTACAGACAGCTTGTCCTTCAGGGCCATGTCTCTTGAAAAGAACATACGTATGCATACAGATGAACAGACACAAGCACACACCCTGCTGTCAATTACATGAATCGATATCAGATCTTTTACATGAGGAACGATAGTAGACGAACTAATGACAAACCTTTGTGCAATTCCATCCCAGCATTTATTCAATGAGGAAGTTTTGTGAGATAAAAAGTGGGTAACCTTTTTCAAAGACTGTATTCTACCATTCAATTCACTTTGAGCCACTTCTGTTGGCCACTTGAAGACTAATTTCATATATTTCAGGTAAAAATGTTATCTTTGAGGTAACATTCTACAAAAAAGCAGAACTGTTCCTGTCTTGTACCTCCATTTCTTAAATGTCAATAAAGACTCAAAAAGCAGCGGCACTGGCTGCTGGGATGAGTTTCGTCAGGGAGTGCTGAAGCTTGTGACACAGACTTGGTTCCTCTCTGCAGTATATTCATATTCATGAAAAGAAATGTGTGAATCTGCAGCTGGCGCACGCCTAACTCTTGAAATACACCATCAACCAAGGGTCTTTTTACCTGCTTTGCCAGCTGTGTCTGTACAGCAGCGTTGGAGCCATGGGGTCTGAGCAGGATAAACAGAGGTCTCCTAGTGTGTACGTGACCCTGCATGTATATTCCTCTGATATAATGACGTTTTCATTTTCATCATTTTTTAACTCTCCTGTCATTTCCTACAGTGGGCCTGGAAAACCTCATTTGAACAGTTGGCTTAAATATTTAAACAAAATTTCACATTACAACAGTCTAAAATCTCAAAGGTCTTACTCAAGTAATTTACAGTATCCAAGAGACCACAGATTTGGCATATTTGAAAATGCATTTCCCATTGTTTTCTTCATACTGTGACCCCCACCCAAGTCAACAGAAGCCATAAGAGACCTGTTTGTTGTTACTCAAAAAACGAACCAAAGCACACTTTTGAAAGGGTGAAGTGAGCAAAATGCTTGTCAGCTAAATGGGAGGAAATATTCTGTGAGGGGACGCCAAACAACTTCTAAACACCTTAGAAGTTAACAAAAGAGATCTGGTAAAGAGCGAGCAGCCCTGGCCCGGACTCAGACTGCGAATATATTGTTGTGATGGCAACAGCCTCTCTCAAGCTGTCAAATTCACTGACTGAAAAGAGTGCCAAGTGCAGCAAGGAGGAGCCAGACAAGTCTGAGGACTTGATTTAATGGAAACTCAGGAAGATTGAGGAAACTATCGATGAATGTTGATCAAAGATGAAAAACTGAGGAAAGCCACTGGTTTCTCGCTCTTCTTCCCCTGTTCCTAGATTATTGATCATGACTCTACAGTCTACAGTCGCAATCAGGTATTGATCGTGTGAAGTATTGATCCATAGCAGTATAGTAAGCTCTGCAGTGTTGGAACTTTAGGAATTCTTGGAGGAACGTTACTTGTGCTGCTGCACCCAACACCTGAAGTTGATTCAGAAAACAGGGATGATACAGTAATGAGAGCTGCTTTATGTTTAACATAGGATATCTTAAAACATGTGAAAGCCATACTCAAGCTCTGAGGCTTCAGATTAAATGATCACTCTTCCAACTGCCACTACAACAAATACATATAATATGAATCCATGCAGCAAATGTACACTATATAAACATTTGACATGTCTTGTGTCCAACTACTACATTTGTTTTGTCCCTTGAAAGCACATTGATCAGCAATGTTTGCCAACTTTCAAGATAGACAGTTGGACTCTGACCCCAAGTAAATGGACCAGTCCTGTTTACAACCAACAACTGCTGTTAGTATCTCCAACTGGCTGTGACAGATTGAGAAGTGTAGCTTGTTTTTGTTTTTTTATGTCATAAAATCATCATCAACTTGTAAGAATTTAACCACACACAATCATGAAAATATTGTTCTTCCTAAGGAACCATTTGGGGCTGCAGGATCTTCAGACTAATACAGCCAAATAAAATATGGTGTGATGTCAACTGGACTGAGTAACTTGATTTTTAAACATTTAGTTGTGAAGTTTGACAAAGAACGGCACGTAGCCTTATTATATACATGACTGACTTTCACAAGGCCAGGGCTCTTCGCTCTTTTATTACAGCTCCGTCTTCTTCTCTGCTCTCCCATGTTTCCTTTATTTCACAGATGAGAGTAAGGACCTGCGGTCTAGCCTTTGTTTGCTCAAAACAAACACTTAGAACACTATGGAGATTACTTTTTCCAGGTGTACAGGGAATTGTGTTGTCACGCTTGTTCTGGCGCAGTTAGAGTCGATACATATGGTCGAAGTTATCAAAAACATGTGTGGTGTGGTCCTCCCCTCTTGAATAATTACCTCCCCAATGTTCCCTCTTCCTGTCGTCTTGTGCCATCAACACTTCACAACATTCATAGGAACAGAGTTCATCGCAGTCAGGGGGACCGAAACAAAACCTGTTCACACTTAGAACCGATGACCACACCTAGTTCTGTTGGAGGACTGACCCGTGAGTGTGCACCAGGAGGACATCAGCCACTGACACATCATAGATCAAATACTTGCTTCTTTTTTTTTTTCTTTTTTACACCGGGAATCATTTGTTTACGTGTCTCTCGCATAAAAAAAACATCTGTAGTTGTACGGTTTCCTTCAAGACTGTCTAAATTTAGAAGTATGAGGAAAGGAAATCCATTGCTACACCAAGTATAAACATAATAAAGCTATCATTTCCAAACCGCAGCAACCGCACATAACTTCCTAGTCAATTCTATTCTCGACACATGCAAGTAAAGAATTCCCCAGCCCCTTGCTTATTCTCTTTCCATTAATACCAGCTCTCCTGCAACTCTGTGGGAAACAGAAACCATCCTGTTCTATTTGCAGTCCCAAAGAAGTTGAGCTTCACAAACAAAAGGCAAAAAGAGAAAAGAGGGAGCCAAGGGGAGCATTCCAAACACCTCCATCAACCCAATCATCATCATCCATCATCCAAAATGTTGGACAGAGAGAGCATCCTACTGTTTCTGCTGCGATACGCTACATGACACACAACAAAAGCAGTAGCAGAGAATAGAGCTATTGTTGATAAGTGAAGGGACCATGAAGCAATTTTTTTTTTTTTTTTGAGGGGGTGGTGAGGGTTGAGGGGTGTCTGTGAAGCAAAGTGCTGTTTGGATAAAGAGCAAGCAGACGGACTTGGACAGTAAAGGACAGAGGAAGAGCTGATAGAGGAGGAGGAGGAGGACAGATAGACAGTTTGGCCTCAGTGTAGGACAGAAATGTGATGGAAGACACACACACACACACACACACACACACACACACACACACACGGATGAAACAAGCCGACCATTTATCCAGAGACTTTTGTATGCACAAAACACAGCTCAGTCCACCTGCAGAGCACCTGTGCCTTTCATCTATCCCACTCCACCTGCTGCGTTTGTGTGCATGTGCGCATTTCCGTGCATTGAATGAGCAAGTAAAAGACATATCAGAGGCATGCATTCCTGGCAGCGCAGTTGCCTCCAACCAAGTGTTTACAGTCACTGGATTGCTTCCTAAAATGTTTGCCACTCTAACAGAATGTGAACAAATCAAGGGAAAAATACACCTGACTGAAGAAATATGAGCATATCCCTTATCAATGATATTTATGCCAAAATATTGCCCAATACTGTGCAATAAAATTTGATCCCACAACAGTAGCCTCACTATCTCAAGTATTTCTTATCTTTTACATACTGCAGCTTGATTGTTTACTTCAAGGGCTCCTGCTCTGCTGAAGCTTCGTTGTTGTTCCTCGCTCAACCTTTACAATACTGCCCTAAATGTTATAAGAAAACAGATCTAGTTCCATGGATGTAATATATTTCTTATTGTCATCAGTCCCTTTTGCCTTCTGTCTAAACCCTGACCTCGTAGCCTACGCTCAGGTCAATCCATCAAAAGAGCCTCTCCCAAGACCACGAGGACCCTCATCTCTGAGCGTTGAGCTGAGGGTGAAATGTTGTCAGGATCGGAGGAGAGAAAAGAGGGAGGTGAAGTCAGTTTTGTAGTCAGTTTGTTGTCTGGCACAGAAATGAGCTGAACTGCTGCAGGAACCTAATTATTCTAGATAAAGGCTGTCATGGTGCACTGATACAGGCATGCATGAGCGTGTACACACACACACACACACACACACACACACACACACACACACACACAGGGAATGTGGTATTAGTGTCATGCTGATGTGAATGGTCCTGTGTGAGTGGGCTGTATATATCTGCTCTCAGTCAATACTCGGAGGCCAGCATCAGTCAGTGCTGCTGCATCGGCCCTGTGAGAAACCCACAGAAGGCAGCAGAACGCAGACCACCCACACACACACCGATGCCTGGCTAAACCTCATTAACACACATTTGTCCAGACTCCCTGAGATGTTTACTAAAGTTTTGTCAGTTAGATGCAGCTTAAATGTTGAACCAGACAACTATCAGACTAAACGCGGTCAACTATTACAGCCAGCCTCCCTCTGTGCGAGGGTAACAGACTCCACGCATCAGCACGTCTAAATCCCTGATACACACATCATTTATCCTCATTTCAAAACACAACAAAAGCTTTTTTCTCCATGGTGTACATTTCAAAGTAATTTTTGGTATTTTGTCTTAATGTCGGCCTTCAGTTGTTGGGAGTAAACATGGACGCGCAGTCGAATAAAACCTAGGTGCAGGAAGAACAAGGGCCACTGAAGCCAGTTTTACATGATCTAATTACAAGTATGGCTTCTGTCACAAGATACACATGAGAGACATTGTATCATGGACTTGCATTGCAAACAAACCCAAAAAAACCCAGCTGTAAATGGGTGGAAACATTTCTCAAGCTTCACAACCCCAGTGAAATGACTCATTAATCTATGATAACTTGATGTGAGGACGGCATGGTGGTGCAGTGGTTAGCACTGTCGCTTGGGCATGGGGTCTTTCTGTGTGGAGTCTCCATGTTCTCCCCGTGTCTGTGTGGGTTCTCTCTGGTACTCCAGCTTCCTCCCACAGTCCAAAGACATCAAGATGGGACGAGGCTGATTGATACTCTAAATTGACCGTAGGTGTGACTGTGAGTGTGAATGGTTGTCTGACGGACTGGTGACCTGTCCAGGGTGAACCCCGCCTCACACCCAAAGGCTGCTGGGATAGGCTCCAGCCCCCCCGTGACCCATAAGCGGTAGAAACTGGATGGATGGATGGAATTCGATGCAATTGGTCCAATAACATTTCAAATTCTGATGCCCATTCCAGTGCACCAAGGGTTAAATGGTAAGTTACATGGCTTTGCTGACAGAAGCCCCACAGAGGAGCACTCGTGTTATCCGTCATACCCAGAAGGGCTGTGTAATTCATTCAAATTGAATAAAAAATGCAATATCACCTACTAGAATTAATGGCTAATTGAGTGTCTAAATACCATTAATTTATCCAATATTTATAATGTTGCAATGTGCTGCAGAAATGTCATGCCTGCACATCATATTCTGTCGATCTATAGATACATATTTGCTTGCTGCAGGTCCATACATTGTTTTTTTTTTTCATTATACCACCAATAATTTAATGTTTTTCTGTGAAAATGAAAACAATGGCATTCTCACACATTGTCATTCCTGCTAATATATCAGTCAAAAATAATCCCAATTATATATTTCATTCAAAACTGTACAGCATTTACCAGAAAATGTGTGTCCCCGCCTCTAGCACTGTACCCGTTTCTCTTTGTAGGTCCGTGTAGCAGTTGCGTCCTCTCTTGAAAGACTCTGAGCTGATAAATATCTCCTAATTCAGTCAAAAACATTAAATCTCTTTCATGCTCCAATATGTATCAGCATCTCCAACATTCTTTTCGATATGGATCTATCGTGTGTGATTTGTATTTCCATCCGTAGCTGGTAACATTGGGCTAACCTTGACAAGCACACCCACCAACTAAAATGTATATTTATGCTCTTATCTTCCGGATTGGATGTCTTTTTGGGATCAAGTAAACAAGGTCAAAAACTAATCTGACATTCTGATCAGCTAAAGCAGTTTATTACACCAGTGAGTTACACAATTTGCTTGTCCATCCATCTCACAAAATAATCAATAGCCACAAGGCAGCAGATAATGAAAAGTACAGTGAAATACACAAGCTGGTGAGGTAACCACGGATTTTATATTCCACACGGCCTCAGAGGAAACACAGGCACCAGGCTTGACCACCGAATGCATTTCTTTGGCATAAAGTCATTCTACACACAGGAGGCCTGAATGATGCAGGCCAACCAAATATGCATTCAAGCCGCACTGGGCATATTTACAGAAGGCCGCTGTCAGTCTGCATACCACTGCAGAGGCGCCAGTGATGGACCTGAATATTACACTGAAAATGAAATCACGCGGAATCATTACAATCACACCCAAGTTTCCACTTTACCATCCTTTCTGCCCAGATGCACAGTCCCTCTCTCTGGATGGCCACCACTGAATAATTACATTTCACAGAAGAAAATAAGATGATAAGATGAAGACAATCATAAGATAATACACATTGTACACTGCATATATTTGGGTCCACTGGGATAAATTCAATTAGCTTCTGTTTTGTCTGCAATTACAGGTCACAAAATCTTTCCAACCCTGCTCATGATGCCCTGGTTTTGTCCTGTGCTCAAGGCATAGATCTTTTCTGTCCAATAAGTCTACGATGTACCGAGACACAACGAACTGCATCTACAACACAGACAACTTTTGAGAGTTACGTGTGCAGTTGTCGTAAGTAACTGAATTTAGTTTATGTTGAACTACTAATTTCTCGGGGAACAATTCGTCCATCCACAAAAGACGGATGCGACACAATAGCGCCAAACAAAGAAACAAGCATGAGGTTATCACATGTGAGACACGGCCTACACATACAATTAAAGATGCAAACCAACCCCCAAAAGAATACTCTTGTGGAAACACATTGTGCATGAATCCTCCCACAAACATGGATGCCCAACATTCTTCCCACACTGAAATTCATACATTAACATAAAGTATAAATGTGTCCAAACACACAAGGCATGTTTTAGATTACGGGGGGGGGGGGGGGGGGGGGGGTGGATTTTCTTGCACTGATTAAGCAAAGTTCACTAGTGGAACTGAAGGGGGTGGCACAGCCTGATCTGATTTAGAAGCCTGTATGGTGTTTTTTTGCTTTTCTTCTGTGAACAGATCCCTAAAATGGTCAACCTTTAGAATGTGAGCTCACTGACTATCCAGTATTTTCATTTGTATTCCCTGTTCCAGGGGTAAAGACAGCTGTGGGTTTTCTGTGGCTTCCATGCCTTTTTGCACACCCTCTTCCCAAATCTTTTTTGGCCAACCAGGACTTTTCCTGCCCTCAACTCTGACCAAGTTTATCCAGTCAGCGCTTCTTCCAAAATCCCAGAACCCTCTTAGATCTTATATAAGTACAGAAAGGTTAAAGTTCACCCTTAGCTTTCTATACAGGCTAAAGTCTGGGTTTTCTATGGTATCAAGAAAACACTTAGGTTTTGGCCTCTTCCTGCCCCAGATGGATAATGGCAGTACTATTTACAGGTTTGCCTCTCCATCTACTTCATCTAAACTTGACCCCCTGCACCACTCAGCTTGTTCTGGTTTCAGGACCCATCACAGCATTTGATACAGTTTGGTGGGATGGTCATCCCTGACCTTGTGAAGGCTACAACACAGGTACATCTTGATTAATAAGGTCATGTCGGGCAAGCTTCCTCCTTAAGGCCAAAGCATTTATAATCTTAGGTCACATGATCTTCTAAAGTTCAAAGGGCCCTCTGTCAGAACAGAGGCTGGAAAAACCATCCTGTTCTATTTCAAATCACTGGTTCAGGCAAAGATCAAACCCCAGATGCCAGGCCCTTTACGTGCCAAATATGGTAAAATAGATGAGGTGGTCACTGTTTGCAGCATTTGCTTCACCCAGATTTTCACATGCTCAGATGACAATGTCTTGTTTATGTACTGTTAAAATAAAGCGCTTTATTGGATTTGTATTAATTCTGTTAAAGTGATTTGATGGTGTCTCATTAAGTGTAAGATTCTGCGAAATGACCCCTGTACTGGCTTGGTCTCACTTGCAAGTGGTTTTAATCTCAGTGTGACTTCCAAGTTAAAATCAAGGCTATGTTTTGAGAAAACATAAAGAAAATTACTCTACCATTTAAACCTTAAAATCTATAAAGGTCAGATGTTATTGATCCTGCGAGCAGGTCCTTTAACACAGGTACATAAGAGCAAAGATGAGAGGGTAATCAAAAAATGAGACGAGACCAGGGTATTCTATGTAAAAGTGTGGGTGTGAGGTAATATAAGGTAAAGAACAGCAAAGGCGGGAAGAAGTAGTGTAAATATAGAGCACCGAGCACAAATGAGAGAGTGCAGTTAGCTTATCTATGAACAAGCTAAAGCCAGCTGTGGCAAAACAGTCATAATACGCATTGCTACATTTAATTTGAAGAGAAGATTTCTGCATTAGAAGTGATTTTCTAAGCGACTAATCCAGGACCAGACCCAACAAAGCAGCCAATAACATAAAAGATTTCCGATTACAAACACATATTGACACACACACACACACGCGTGCGCGAACAACAAATATCAACACAAAAGTGGCAATTCCTGCGGGAGTTGCTCTAAGAAGAAATTGGAAAGGAAAGGAATGCAAATACATTTTCATCTTGGATCATGTAGAAAAATGGATAAAGGTGTGTAGACGAATGGTGTACCCCCGTCAACCTTCACTGTGTCTTATCTTGTTCAATTGGCCTCCCATTTCACTTGCCAAACATCCTGTGGGCGGTCCAGTGTTTGAGCTCTGAGGTCCAGCCATAAAGGCACCACGTGGAGCCCAGTGATCAAAGAGAACTCTCACTAACCAACTTGGACCATGTTGAGCTTCTGGCTTTGCTCCATGTAAACTCCTATGTCATCAACACCCATGATGCTGTTGCTCAAGCATTAACATACGTCTGCATGGATGTGTGTAAGATCAAAGGGAACCAAGAGATTCCCTAGCAGCAGAGACCAGGAGCATTCATTGGCCACAGAGGAGAAGAGAAACAGCGTGGTTGATTTTGCTCCATATATGGTGCTGCGACTCAAAGAAAATAGTAAATCTGAAAGGAAGAAGACAGCTTACTGCTACGGGGAACTTCAGAATACTACTACTCTGCTCTGCTGACATATGAGTTCAAAAAGAGGCCAAACAACAGTTAGCAAAGTGAGAGGACCCAGTCTTGTTTTCCTGGAGCCACATGCTATTCAAAAAATAGAGGCCCAGTTCTCCACATGGAAGCTTTCCATCCACTAACAGACATAGCAGTCTACCAACCATGTGGGTAAGCCCAGGATTTAACCACCCCCAATCTGAAAAGCAGAACGGCACAAATATTTTACAATATAGTTGTTCACTGTATCCCAACAACAAGCCACGATACAAAGTGTATTTGATACATCTCCCACCCCTACACTAGTCCATTCCAAAATCATGACTAACTTCAAACAGTTTTTATATCATAAAATAACGCCCATATTCAAAACAGGTCATAATGCTCTCCATGTTCTATTGTATTCAGTCAGATCTTCCAACAGTGTTACAGCATGTGATCCTGAAAGTGGGGCAGCAAGGATAGACTGGCATTTCATCCAGGCACCACGTTCACTAAGAGAGTGGCTGTCGCTACAATGAGAGACCTCATACTGTAGGCTTCCTTTTGCCGTGACATACCACACATTACATAACTCTGCCACTGAATGGCCTCGGGCCCCAACTGGCTGCTGTAGTGTCAGTGACCCCCAGCCCCCACCCTTCTATACATACGCAGTGCTTTCACATAGTTACACACACACGCACACGCACACGCACACACACACACCTATCTTCAATGTGCAGCGAGGCACAGGCTGGTTTGAATAGGCAGGAAAATGTGTTAGTAGAAACTGAATTTAAATTTTTTTTAAAACTGCATTTGTAATATGATAAATATAAGTTTAAATTAAATTTCCACCAAACTGTGATCAGGTGTTAAAATTAAATTCTAACAATTCTATTTGCTCTCTTGGAATTCAATTTCAGTTTACCGTGTAGAAGCGGAATTTTAACTTAAAAAAACAGATGTCAGTTGGAATGTGAAAAACCGCATTGAAAAACTGAAAAAAAAAATTGAAATGAATTTGCTGCGAACGGTAACCACTTTGGCACTTAAATTTCAATCGTCACAAATCCATTTACGTCCTTGAAATTCAATTTCAGTTTTCTGAGCTGGTCACCGAGAAAAAGTAGTTTACTGCAGACTAACAGAACTCTTTTTCACACTCTCAGTTGTTTGAACTGATTCTGTGGCCAAATTATCCCACTGTAAAATAGTCCTGCCCTTTGAAACACAGCTGGAGGATCTCTGTGGTCAGAGATTACACATTCTTCTATTCACTACACAGTACAGTACTTCAAGCACAGCTAACCAAGATAGTCAAAATGGTGTGTCTATTGCAGGCTGTTCAGATGGGATACAACATGACAGGAATACACGTCACTTGTGCAATGACCAAACATTGCTTGCGTGATTTTAAAATCAGTAAGTTTGCGTTATATGGAAAGTGTCATATCGAGATATGTGTGTGTGTGTGTGTGTGTGGGGGGGGGGGGGCTAGTATTTAAACTGTGCTAATGTGGGACATCTTCAGGCTTTGTGATGACTTGATGCTCATGCTACAGACGTGATGTACACATCTACATTCGCCCAACCAAGCCACGACCTGTGCCCCTGACCATCTTTACAATACCCAATGAAAAATCTGGTTCTCTCAAGAACCGCTCTTTCAAATGACTTCAAACGCAATAACGCACATCTTCATATCCCTGCAACACTCTTGACAAGTTTGAAGTACAATGGATAATAAACACATAAAGAAAGACATTCCTTCCTGAAGTGAAGGCTGTTGCAGCGGATGTGATGAGACTGGCATTACGAGTGGATATTCAAGTGAAATGACTTTCATATCAAAAGAGAGATGGCTTATAATCAGGCGTTTGAACCCAAGTAGTTAATTTGTGACTTAAAAATGACAAAATTAGACCATGTTTTCATTCCAAGGAGTGTAAAAACAAAGGCTCACTGTTTAGAAACTATTAGAAGGCAACCTTGAATTTTTATGGAACACAGAGAGAACTGCACAGCTTTTGTGCTGCATTAATACACTTAATAATAATACACTTAATTAAAACACTTAAATCCACCTTGTAACGGTTACACAAAGAAACTCTGAACCATATGAAGGAATCTGCTGCTGCCAAAGGAGAGATGAACACAGATTAAAATGGAAAGATTTGAAAATGTAACAATTTAACTGCAACAGAATTCAATAAACTCTAGTTATTCTCCCTGGGAAAGATATGCACGGCTAATTCAAATAACAAGCGGTGGAGTTTAAAAAAAATGATGTTACTTAAAAGCTAAATTTCTAGTGAAACAATTACACAATTTTAGATTAGATCTAATCAATTTAAAAAGGATTGACCTACAGCCCAGCAGTAAATGGATTTAGCGTGTCGGCCTATTGGCAGAGGAAGCGTAAACATGCTCATCAGTGTGAATATTAGTGTGGGAATTAAGGGTGATGTATTAGGAGAGGAGAGGAGCACAGAGGAGATGAGGGGAGGGCAGGAGAGGGGAGTCTAACCTGAGAGACAGATGAAGGTCATATAGTCTCCTTGACCACCTGTGGCCAGGAAGGGGATCTTCTTCTTGGTCTTCCGCTTCACTTGCACAGCAGCAAGCATCTTCTCATCATGTGGGACGAAGACCTCCTTATTGATGGCTGATTTGGCACTCATCTTTGGAGTAGGCAGGAGTGAAGAGCCAGTTAAAGTGGAGAGGACAAGATCCCCTCTTCACTGAATAGACAGAGGAAAGAGAGAAAGTGGCATATTGGAGAATGCATGGAAGTAAACACACAAGGCTTTATGTCAAATTGTAAATAAACAAAAGAAGAAATCACTCATTTCCATGATTTGGCCAGTAAAACATATGCATTTTAAAGTTATAACCCCCCAAATAGAAACTGTTTGCAGTGTTTTCTGTTCATTTGGGTGGGTTTAGCTGCACAAACCAAATTCTCTGATACACACTGCATTAGGTGTGAGCAGAAATCTCAGACGAATAACTCAAAACCTGAGCCAGTAAATCTAAAACTAACAGCACGTCCAGACAAGTGTTGACAAAAGTATTGATTTTTTTTTATACACTTAATATTTGAAACGGTACCAATACTCATTCATTGCCCACACCAGCTCCGCTTATTCACACGCTTTTCTCTCTGAAAGCTAATTCAAGCACACACATCACCGCAGTGCTGTGCCCACATATACATCCCCCCCCAACACACACACACACACACACACACACACACACACACACACACACACCCTGCTGTGTTTGTGTTGTCACTTGTTTCATTCCCTCTGCTCTGGCGTTAGCTCAGCGGAGATGGCAAGGGCAGAGCCCCCGCAACTGGTTGTGATGAAGAACGAAAGCAGCAGTAGAGCTGTAAAGAAATACTTGCATAAGGCAGATGATCATGGAGAGGCGCAGGCATACATGTGAGCCACATGCAAGCCACATGCTGCACATACAACACCACAAGCTCTCACTGATCTGAAGCACCTGAAGTATAGACACGCCGGCCGCTGTTAAGAATTTTGAGACGCTCGTCACAGCTTTCATTTCAACATCAATGAAGCATCACACAAGATGGCCGCATCAATAAAAAAGAAAATTGCAAAAAAAAACAAAAAAAACAAGCTGCCCCATCAAATTGTTGTAGAGAAGAGTGTTGTCTTGTTGACCAAAAAGCAATTGCTCACAGCTAATCCTCCTCTGAGCTCTCAGACCTGAACAATCTCAGACAGCAGTTTCAGTTGAGAGGAAAATACTGATGAACCTGAAAGCTGTTGTGCTTTATAAAACGTTGAGTTCATTTGGAAGGTTAATTGGATAATTTAGTAGTTTTAAAGACTAAAGATGTCTCTTTCTATCCTGTTATAACATTCTTTTCTTTTAAGGGTTAGCCTCCAGCAACCAAGGTTATGCGGTTGCGAAACTCTGTGATGACGCCATGGTAAAAGGAATAGTTCATATTTTAAACCTGTGCTCTTATATCTGCCAAGGATATATTGACACAGCATTTCCCATATTTCTGATGTAACAGCTGAATTTATATGACGGCAGTCAGCTGATTCAGCTTGATTACTGTCTCAACAAGGACGAGGCAGTTTGCCACGTGCAGTTATGGTGTTCTTGCTAAACATTTGGCCCTTTCCAATTATTTTTGTCTCCATTACTCATTTGGAATGAAAACAATTAGAACATAGGGCCGTGGTGTAAAAATGCGGAAATTTTCCTTTAATAAAATCACTCAGGTTGTTATTTGGTGTGGCTCAGGTGGCAGAGAGGCAGTCAATTCCCAGTAGATCCTAAAAGATTATGTCAAGTGTCCTTGAGCAAGAAAAGAACCCCTAATTGCCCCTCATGCCTTCGTCATCAGTGCATGAATGCGTGTTAGCAAGTTGGCATCTGGCACAGCCCCCTCCGTGTGTGTGTATATGGTAGAATGTATTGTAAAGTGCTTTGAGTGGCCAGTAGACTAGAAAAGTACCGATAAATGCAGTCCATTTACCATTGTTTTTCTCATATGTGAGTCCAACCAAAAAGAGATATTCCTTCTTTGACTCACCTTTTAAGGCAAATTTGTAAAGTGTTTTGCAGGATAGAATTTGGAGGCAAAGTTGAGACAATTTTGTATTTTCCTGCTGTAAAACAACCATTATCATCATCATCATTTGTGTCTGACACTTTGATATGCGCCGTTTAGCGAGTGCTAGCGAGCGATAGAAACTGTTTTGTGATGAAACAGAACTATAAAATCTTTTGCTCCGTCTCTCTCGCTAAACGTTTTCCCAATGTTCTTTTTGGAAACAGTGCCACTCACGGAGATGAAATGACTTGAAGAGTTGAGATAAGTCTCGCAGAC
Organism: Aulostomus chinensis; assembly: GCF_037954235.1. Classification (NCBI taxonomy): domain Eukaryota; kingdom Metazoa; phylum Chordata; class Actinopteri; order Syngnathiformes; family Aulostomidae; genus Aulostomus; species Aulostomus chinensis. Next base: position 14,133,851 of record NC_141336.1, on the reverse strand, counting down.
ACAGGGCAGCAATCATGTTTCTATTATTACAACCCAACGTGGACTGGCGATTTGATTTCTTTGTGACTGGGGATATACCACAGGAGATGGCTGTGTGTCAGAGGGTTATCAAGGAAAACTGTGCATATCTGGCCTAACTGTTACTTAAGTGTTGTTTGAAGACAGAAGTGGGTTAATCAGGTCCAAATGCTCTCATGAGGACTGTGGAGGTAAATCATTTTCTCGACCACACACACACACACACACACACACACACACACACACACACACACACACTCTTTACTTGAGATGAACCAACACCCAGAAACACATACTACACAGGCCACCCCTGCTGCTGATGAATCAATCTGTCTGTCAGACCCAACCAGTGGATGAATTACTCTACTGTGAGGCAAAGCCAGCCAGACTTCTAAACAATGCCTTCATCAAACTGTCTGGCAAATAAACAATAGACTGCAAAAAAGAAAGTTGTTTTGAGCAGCAAACTTTAAAATTAATGCTCTGAGGTCAAGGAGTAGCAAGAAAAACGTGCATTTGATAATTAGAGAACAAGATCAGCAAAAGGAAAAGGTATAGATGAAGGGTAAAATCGTATTATCCAGTTTTACACATTGTGGCTGAAAGGCTGCCATTGTTTATTGGGGGGTCATTGTTACAGTGAGATTACGTCAGCCCAGAAGGAAGCTTTTTATTGTTCCAGTTATTTTTTGTAGCGATGGGATGAGGCATGTCTGAGACAGTAGTATTTTCATAAGTATGGAGGAGGTTGAATCACCACCTATCGCTCACAAGATTTTAATATTACCATTTCTCTAAGGTAGAACCTATTGCAGTACCACTGTCTTATGCAACAGTATACTGTATTCAGGTTATTGTCAACACCTCCCAGAAAAAAGACCCAGGCATCTTAAACAAGCTCCTTACATGAGACGAAACAAAAAATTAGGGAAGTATGAAATAAGCGTCAAAAGTTGGCTCCAATTTTGGCGTGATATCATGATGGACAAGCTACTACTAGGGAGTCTGAAATGTTGAAGACAAAGCCTTGACCAAAGTCACTTCCTGCCCCACTCCATATTTCACGGCAATGCAACACAGCGACGTGACAGCAAATGCAAACTTCCAATTATTTATAGTTTTGTTACTGTATGCTGATATAGAATCATTAAAATGTTATTTGATCCTGTTAACCTGTCCACTATTTAAGCTTTACACTCAAAAATTGAGGTTCAATACAAGAACACTTCTGAGAGAAGAAGGTTCCTCTAAATTAAGGTTTAGTTGTTTCCGGGAGTACAACAGGAGTCTTCAGGAGGCCAGAAGTGCACCTCTTCACTAACAGAAGGGTACACCACTGTCTGTCAGTGGATCCTTTCAGATACACACTTGTACCTCTATTTGTAATTGTGGAGCTAGCCTAATGTTCATGTTTCACAAAAAGTCGGGAGTGCGCTAAATACCAAACTGTCTGCCCCTGAAGTCATTTATTAGTTTATGACGAAAAACTGTTAATTCCTCCAAAGCCTCTGTAAACTCCTTTTGTCCACCTCCGCTCCTCTACTCCTTATGCAATTCAAGAACTAACTGTAACAAAAAGTCAGTCAAAGTCAAGATTTTCAGAGGAGAAATGCGAAAAGCTAATAAATAAGACTTTCTCTGGTATGTATCTCAACACCTTGGCTAACTCATAGTGCTCTCAACTTCCATCAAGAAATACAGTGATGAGCGCAAAGTTGTTTTGAACTCTCATCAAAAGTAGGAAGCCAGCCTGATGCCATATTAAAACTGCACTTGAGGCTGTTTTTACAAGTGATACTGAGCTGTGATTAAGAACCCAAGACCTGTACGGTGCAGGTCCAAGTGGAGAGCCAGTTCAGCCCTCTGAATCTAAAAAGCTTCTTTAATATTCTGATGTCAGCTGTGAGAGAATCGGTTTTGTAGTTCTTCTGTTTCCTTGTGGAGGAACAAAAGAAAGATTCTTAGGATTCTCCAACCACCCTACACATCCAACTGTACACATTTGTATTGTATACCTCATTTACATGACAGTAACAGCTCCAAATGATACACACACACACACACACACACACACACACACACACACACACACGCCTCCCCCTCGCTGTACATGCTTTGATCTCTCATTCCATTCAACTGGCAGGCACAAAGAATACAAAACTAGAAATTCAATGTTAATTGATGCAAAGTCACTGGTCTTGTTGATCTGTAGAAGTTCCTCTCTGTAGAAGCCCTAATCCATACCCTCTCTCCACCATCCTACTCCAGCTGAGAAGGAAGGATGCCCGCATCTCGCCGCAAGCTGTCACCAGGCGTATACCCCCTCAGGTGGCCCGCTGATGCATGACAGCAGGGATGGATAAGGGGATGGGGGATGTGAGAAAAACAGAACAAGGAGGAAAAGGCAAAAGAGGAGCCTCTAGGCAGTGAAATGTAGCCAGCGACAATGCATAGCTTATGGTTTGACTTTGAGCGCTCTTGTGCAATTCTCTGTAAAGGGCTTGGCTGTTGTAGTGGAGCGAGCCGCGGGGCTGCTGTGGCAGTGAAAACGATGTGTGTATATTTTACAGCTGCTTATCACCCCATTTCCAAGAAGAACCCCTCTCTGAACCCTCCAAGTGGAGCTGTGTACTGCCAGGACGTCAAAGGACGAGTGCTGTTCATGCTTCTGCCCGGTGTGTGTTAATATGAACCTTTCCAGCCAGGGCTCACAGCTACTCACACACATCTCATTGAAGTGAGGAGTCTGAGTTAGCTACGATGAAGCCACTCTCAGCATCAACACAGTCATGCCCTACTCACAAGCCCAATGGGAATCTGCCACAGCAGCAATGGCAACAGCTGGTACTTTACAGGAAAGAGGCCCGACACACAAGTGGATGAATTGGGCCCTAATGTGTGTAGCACCCAAGGTCAATACTCTGATTTCCATCCGAGCATCTTGATGCACGTTTCATCTTGGTAAAGCGTGCAACATGGCAGATAATAGCTGGCAACAAAACAGAACAATTACATATGACAGTCATTCCTTAAGACCTCTCCATTTCTCGCTGGTAGATGGCTAAGATGACCGTTTTGTCTTCTACTCACGCCTACGATACCACCATGTTCCAACGGCATTACAAAGTCTACTGTATTTTTTCTAAACCAATTGATGGAAGCACACCTAATGCTCAATTCCTCTTATGGAAACACTGGCAGTTCACCAAAAGTTCATCTGACAATTCTATGGAAACACAACTTCTATCCTTCATTTCCATCAACAACCCATAAGAACTAAAAGCCAAACAAGCAGTTGGCATAGAGCTAAAACAAAATCAATCTTGCAAGAAAATACCAAGTATATTCCCGTTGCCACTCGTATAATGAAAATGTGAGCAGGAGAGTTTTTTTAGTCATTCATCAAAAATCCATTACATTGTTTGCACATTAAGAAGCGAGCAAGAGTACAGCCGTGGACAAGCGTGCTGAGGCAGACTGTAGGGCAGCACTGGTCTTGGAGCTCGTAGGCAAAGCGAAAGCAAAAAACTGTCTCACAGTAGAGAGAACGAGGCAAAGTGAGTCATATCACTCACAGTTAGGCATAAAACTGGAGTAGAACATAAGGTGGAACTACAAATGCATAAAGATCTGTCAAAATAACTAACTCGAACCAGACGATAGCGTCTAGCAGCTATGGATCTCGTACGTGTCTTTCATGTTGACGTGTGACTGTGTGTTAGTCATTGCATACATTAAATCTTTAGAGAATGATATTCTACCTACAGCCATAACTCTTCAGGAGAGCAATATCTAACACAAACAGATGGAGAGTGTTACCCGCCATACTAATTTGGAGAGATATGGTGCCAGCAATGAATATCAAATTCTACCGTAGCATTGCATGACACAACAAATATTGCACACCCCAGTCCTGACATGCGAGAGTAAACGTATTTCAGTCACTTAATACGTATGATTTTTTTTTATTGGGGACAACAACTACAAGATTTATTATCGTACCGCTAAATTCTGGATGACAGCTCGTGAAAGAAAACCAATATTTTTAGCAGTATTTCTATGCACTTGTCCAAATCATCACTTGGGGAAATAAACAGAAAACTCGCTCTATGGTAACTCTACTTTGAGGCTGGGTTGTGAAACATTAAATCAAAAAGGATGTCTGCACAATAGGACATCAGTTGTAAATTTCACCGGAGCCAAATCAAAAACAAACGCAAAAAAAAGGTAAGAAAGACGTGTTATAGCCGTCCGAGTTTTACGATTCGGCACCAAACACTAACATGAGATCCAGCGCAATGTGAAAGTGAGTGAGCTCACTAACTTTTGCTGCCTATCTTAGATGCTAGGTTTAGTCAAAATTTAGTCACAGAAAAGTGTTGCTGATGTTTGGCAAGGAAATCCAGAATGATTCAAAACCATCTCATATACTCCCACCACAAATACCTGAATGCTACTCACTTAAACTGTAAACAAGTGGAAAAAAGAAAAAAAAAAGATTGACCTCCTCCCTTTGCGAGTAAATGAGGAGTTGCTCTGCAAGAAGAGATACTGCACTTCCTACTGAGCTAAGTTTTAGCTCGTGTAAAATCAACAAAGCAACAGGCTGGGAAAGACCTCTCCCAAAAAAAAGGAAAGCTATGGAAAGACTCATCCATTATCTTGTGTGACTCAGCAGCCAGCTGATGTTATATAGTGCCAGGGAGCCGTAGCCTAACCGTGAATCAATGAATGACATGCCAGACCCCCAAATGAGCTCATTCTTTATAGCCCAGCACCTTACTGTACGGCTATAAAACATTTGGGAGGGAGTGAACAGTCGAAAGGCTAACAGAGAGCAATGCATGTCTCCTGAACACAAGTGAGGGGATCGTTACCACAAGGATTCAATGGCTGGAAGCATTGACCAAATAAAAGTGAGAGCACAAGATGAACCGTGTCCCCAGCTGTTGAGTGCTCATGATGATAGCGCAAGACACACACGATTCTGTAAAACAAGGAAGGTAACTACAACCTCCAGTGAGTCAGAGCCCTCAGGAAATCTCAACCAGAGCCTGTTTTTGTTCCCCTTTTTAAATCGTAGGAGCCACTGAAGAAATAAGGATCGTCACGTTCGCCTTCTGTAACATCTGTTCTCTCCAGGCTGAGGTGGTGAACACACCGAGGAAGCCAGCACAACAGTTTACACTGTAATAGCTGCAAAATAGACCCTGAAGAGTGGCTAAAGTCTTGAACTCGTGAACAACGGATGAGGCGATATACTAATATAAGTGAATTATTTGTGCCATAGAGAGGCACAGTAAGCGCTTACCAGGTCCAAACCTGATGTCTCAATCATGACATGAAATGGTTCTCCTGATACTCCTATTTAAACACACTGCTATTTCTCATCTTTGGGAGGACAGCCAGCCGCACAGACAGGCACTAGATTTAAATAAAGCGCAGGACTCCAGTTGGGTATCTCTAATTTTGGTGGTTTCAAATAATTTGAATTTGATTACATGCTTCCTTGTGGCTTGAGGCAGTGTTATGACTCTTTAAAAGGAGAGCTCTCGCTGTACGATTTTCAACGTCGTCAAATCTCTGTTGTGTTGAAAATTTCAACGAACCACTCACAGCGCTTATAGATGGGGGGGGGGGGGTCAAGTCTTTCATGCTGCAGTTGTGACTTGGGTTTAGATGTAACAGAAAAAAACAATGCAGGGGGGCCACTTATTCCTAACTAAAATGTTAAGAGGTTTTTCTAAGTACAAACTTTCCTAAGTAATTCAAAATTGGCTGGTTAATCTGATGAGAGACTGAGCTTTGTACAGGATTGGGACGCCAAAATAAACTGACCCTACACGCAACTGCAGGAAAACACCTTTTTTCTGTTTTTTTTCTGTTTTTTTTGCAGATATCTTTTAAAAAGAAAGAGAGGTGAGCACAACAACAGGTTAAGAATATTTTCAGCCAATATCAGCAGGCAATCCGCCAGGAATCTAACTTAGCAGGGTATTAAAAAAGTAATCAGTAACTCAAATTAACATCACAAAACACCACAGAGAATGAAGCGGCAGAAGGTCCCTAATTTGTTGCAGAGGACGTGAGACAAGGTGAGCTTGTAAAGTGAAGTTTACTGTAAGTTATTACAAGCAAAATTTAAAGTGAGGTGGTGAAGATATTTCGCCTGGAGAAGGATAATCCATATCTGGTGAGCTCAAGCGCGGATGTAAACCCACTATGAGAAATTAAAAGTTATAAAAAAAACAATCATATCTCTTCTTCTGCAACATCAATGTAATGTAGCTCCTGATTGGTTATCATGTCATTGGGTAAACGCAGCTGAAATGGACTCAATATCAGCACTTAGCCCAGAGAGAAGACGAGTTTCTTGGCTTTTTCACTGTCAGTCTGGCTTGATTCAGCATTTGATGGAACAGTGGAGTTCGTAACACGGTTTCGCTGAATGAGCGTGTCTGTCAATGTAAGTGCACCGCACTCTCACTGCAGACAGCAGGTTTGTGCAGAGCTCAACTATGAGCTTACAAGGTAGGGAGGGGCCTCACCAGGCTAGCACAAATCTCACCCCTTTACTGGTGGGTTTTTTTTAGCACCAATGGATTGATTGCAAAGCAGAGATTCATATATTTGTAAAACAACACCAAAATATTGGTCAGCAGCATTATTTTCAGAGGGTTAAAGTAGGCTGTGTATACCAAGAACTGAGGAGGAGAGCCAATCCAAGATCGTGATGATCAATGAGACGAATGCGACTTCAGACAGCTCAGAAAATCCTTTCTGAAAGAACTCGTACGTAGATGTTATTATCAGTCCGTGCAGGGTTCCAGACCCCAGCAACCATATGTGAAACATCTGCACCCATAGTTCTGACAGATATGACTGAAGAGCAGAACCAGGCACCGGCTGAACAAGAAGCCTGTTCAGAGTGAAGACGTGCTCAACAGTATGTAGAGAGAAGTAGCTGGGACTTGACGCTGTGCAGACTTCAGTGCGTAACACAGATTGTTATGACTTGTTTGTGGTAGGAAGAGTCCATTTATTAGAATAATTAAAAGTGTAGCTGTTGGCTGATTTACTTGTTTGAAAAAACATAAATAATCAAAAACACGCATGACAACGATCAAGAGATAAAGGGATTGCTTTTGAGACTGTTACATATGATCCAGGGTGCCACGAACTCTAGGTTACGCCATTTTTCTTAAACCACCGTACGCATTGTTTTCTGCATTTTACGATCTGTAACAAAACAAAATTGTACAAATATTAATATAAATAGCTTTTCTATCTTTATGGCACTACAGTACTTCACAATGTTTTTGCCTCATTCCCACAAACAGCCAGTAATGATGAAGGCTGTCATACAAAGTGACAACACATCCATCAGGACTAATTAGGGGCTCAAAAACACACAACAACTTGTTTCAAACCTTCTTAGAAAGTGTATAGAAAAAAAAAAAACATCAATGATTTATGGTCAGTTTATTAGTACGTCTTATTTTTGCCGGAAGGAGCATCAAGGATGATTATGTCTTCACTCTACGCTGCTCAACAGAACAGAAGATTTCTTACAGCCTCATTAATTCACAAGAATGTTTAGAGGCAGTAAAATGATAAGTTTACAACTGAAATGAGTAATCTTATGACAGACTACCTGATGAGCTACTAAACAGATGGAACGCCGCAGCAGCCAGTAATCCAACTGCTACTCTAATTGGACAACACCCAAACTGAGCTAAGCTGACTGGAATTTCTCAGGAATATTTACACTTCCAGGGTATTCTGAACACTGACTTATCGCTGTACATAATGGGCTATTTCTGTTTCTGTTCCGTTTCTCCAGAATGGGTCTAGGACGAAAACTACCGGAATGGGAGGAAGGTGATAAAGATGTCAAAAATGTCACATGATAGGTTTCATCCTTTTAAGAAATTGAGTGATTTCTTAGGAAGACCTGGAGCGGTCAGAGAAAACAAAGATACTATCTTCCAACAAATTAATCAAATCATGACAACAAATTACATCTTGTGGCCACGAATTAATTGACACATAAGAAAAAAATGTATCTCTGGACGGGGATATCCCTGGAATTTTAGGAACAGGTTATACCTTGAGGCCACAAATGCTTCAAATTGTTGTAATATCTTACATCTCATGGCCACAAATTCACTAAGTAGAGAGAACAAGTTATATCTTGTGGACACTAATTGCAGGAACAGCTTATATGGTCACAAATGGACAAATCCTGGGGAAAAGCAACAACAACTTGTGGCAACAAAATATACCCCCCCCCCCCCCCCCCGTCACTCAATGCTTCCATAATTTCGAAGGGACGCTTCACTGCCAAGTTTGCGTCTGAACCAAAAATACAACATATTTAAACAATATTTAGTACATGGACCGAACATGTTCGGAGCTCGTTCATTATACGTGGCAGGTAAGAAGCTAGATGCGCGCGCACTGATACCTCAGCAAAGTGGCTCAAAGCCGTGACACCGAGAACAAGTGCCGGTCATTCACCAACACCACCACAACAAAAACTACATCGCTCGCTTGGTTAAAAAAAAAAAAATGTATTCAAAGTTTTTTTTTCGGAGAAGTAAACTATATAAAGTGTTTGGAAGTACCGCCTGGCGCGTTACTCACCGAGCTGCTTCAACGATGCTTTCCACGTGTAGTCCACAAATCTTCGCCTAAACGTCTCCAGCTGTCACAGTTGTTCCCACCCTCTCAGCTCCCACGCGCTCGTCTTTACCTGTCCGACACTCAACGGGAACATTTCGGGTCCGACATCGCGTCACTCGGTCACCACAGTCGGTTAGTGAGCAGCGGCGGCGGGGGGAGAGTTTACTGTTGCTGCTGCTGCTGCCGTTCAGTGCGGAGAGACCGCCTGTCTGGCTGGGACTGAGTGAGTGAGTGAGTGTGTATGTGTGTGTGTGTGAAACCAGTAGCAGGTTCCCAGACACACTCTCCCTCTCCCTCTCCCACTCACTCACTCACTCACACACACAAACACACACACACACACACACATAACCCCGCGCGCCAATCACGTACACCGTCTCCTCCACGTAACCTGCTTTTAACGTCTGCGTATTTGTGAGTCTCTTTGAAGTCGAAAGATGGAAAGATCAGGGCTGAAAAACTAAAAAATTCATATGATTTGAAAGTGATGAACGGATTTTTTGCGGTTATGTGTGAGATATCCTGAAAGATTTTGTTGCCTGTTCTTTCAGTGTAAATCGTTTAAAATAACTCTTCTTTTTTTCCAGACTAGAGGCAAACTGCTGAATGTAGTTCCAGGTGATTTACAGAGCTTGTCGTTTTTTTTTATGAGCAGGGAATCTAATGTACACTAACTGGTTTGGGACTCATTAAAAGTGCAATAGTGGCAGGGTTAGGGGTTATTTAGCTTCTGTGCCTCACCAAGTGAAGAAATATGATTACCGTCGTCCTCCCACGTTATGAGGACAAAAGGAAAACAGGACATTTTCCAAGATTATCCCAACTGATTAATTTAACGGCCTTATTATTGGAGAAATCATGGTCGTCATCATCCTCAAGGTGATTAGAGATCAGCTCGATACACAAGAACTGGATCAACTTTTTAAAAAACGCAGTGCCGATGTATTTAGACAGGATTTTACACTGATATTGAAGATTGTTGTTTTTGTTTTTTTTACTTCCAAGCCTGAGTGACTCACATCTTAAATATCTTGGATTAAAAAAGCCAACCCACACACACACAGTAAGTAAACAGTAACTAGGACAGTCCCCAAGGTCCTCATAAAAAGCTAAAGTTGCTTAATTTTTTATTTTTTTATTTTTTTTTTTTGGACACTACTACCTGAAACAGAGGTTACGGGGCTCATGGCGGCCACGTAATGGGGATCTACAGCCCTCCGGAGGGTCATAAATCCAGAGAATAATTGGACTCCTCCTGTCCTTGCTGGAAGTCACCTTCAGATCATACTGCCTCCGCAGAGCCAGCAGCATTCTGAAGGATGCAAATCACTATCATCATCGTCATCCTCTTCTCGCTGTAACTATCTGCAAGGTACCACGGAGTATTAGAGACCCACACTCCTGGGCTCAGAAATAGTTTTTACCCCCCCTGAGAGATGTCGCCGAATCAAACTCAGAGCCTTAACCCTGACTGCTCCAGTGGAACGCCTCGATGACCAGGAGATCAGACTGGTTGTGACCAAGCTGCTTCCAAGACTGAATATACGTGGGATATGAATGCGGTCAAGGCGCTCCTGCAAACTGTGTACTCTCAGCAAACCGTCCCTGAATAAATAAAGGTTGAACAAATGCATAAATGATAGAAAAAAAATCTATGGCAGCAGGAATTGACTGTGCTTGCAATTCTTTTTTTGATGCAGTTGTCTTGAGATCTCGAGAGCGTTTGCGCTGGACAGGAACCTCGGAGGAAGAAGATCCATGCAGCTTTCAACCAGACTTTCACTCTCGCCGAGGTCCCAGGGGAGGCCTGGGAGTGAGCACACGTGGTCTACAAGTGTTTTGAGGATTCTGAGTAGGCTTCCAGGTTCCTGGGAGGGGGGGGGGGGGGGGGTATGGGGTGAGCTGGTCCCTGTTCAGGGTCATCAAATCTTTGTACACCAAAAGCAAGAACTGTGTGTGCAGGTTGGTCAGAGCTGGTCAATGTGGTCAGGTGACTGGAAGTTAGGAATTCCCTGCTGGACCTGCTACCTCCATGACTTTGGATGGACAGACAGACGGAACTCTCAAGTCAGCTGTCTGGAGACAGGCCTTACCCTTTTCCTCGAGGTTAGTAAATGAACCTGCTTTCTCGAGCAGTTTGCCTACTACTCATTATTTTGAACAAACTGAGATAACTCGCAACGTCACGAAGAGTAACTTGTTTTCTCGAGACAATAAGTGCATCGACTCATTATCTCCAGTAGGAGAAGAAGGTGGTCTTGTGTTTTCTGGAGATAAAGGGTTAACGGACTCGTGAACAGAGATAAATGGCTTCCTCAAGAAGGCCTTTTGTCAATATGACAGTACAAATCTGCCTTTTTCGGTGAGAAAATGAGCTTAATTGTCTTGACATACTGTAACAGTTAATTTTCGCGTGATCTACAATAAATGACATTGAAAAGAAGTAGCTCCTGCAATCTTTTTATTTATTTATCTATTTATTTATTTGGATTTACATCTGTTGGTAAGTGCGTATGTGCATGCGTGTGTATGTGTGATGGACCAACTCCCTTGGGAGCTGCAGGGCAAATTTTGTTGTCTAAAAACCAAAAAGCCACTCTGTTCTGTTCTATTCTATGATGGTGGCAAACATAATATTTTATGATTGTATTAGCGAGTGTCTGACTCAGGGCTTTAACAGCTGTGATACAGTAACTTTCCCTCTCTTAGAGGTGAATGAACAGTAACCGGTTCTCTCCCCAAGGTCGTTCTGAGTCAGTCCCACGCTACCTCAAGCAGCTCCCTGCTAAATGTGTGGGAGGTGTCGATGGCTCGTGACCATCCAGGGCTGCCAGCTGCTGTTGACCACCATGTTTTGCTCCTACACTCATGCCTGGGATTTCATACAGAGTGAGATCGGAACTCTGTATGTGTGTGTGTGTGTGTGTGTGTGTGTGTGTGTGTGTGTGTGTGCATGCGCGCCTGTGTAGTTTAGCCTGTCTAGTTTGCTTTGTTTTGCTTGGCTGGTTGTTAGTCATCCAAATTCCCTGTAGAACACTCGTTCCTCTCCTGATGGATTTGGCCGCACTTCGAAGCTCTGCCTTCATTCTGAACAGGCTTGGATGGACACCTCTGGCTCATCTGAAGTCTTTATATTGCCTCCGGTTTTTATTTTTTTGTGTTGTTGTTTTTTTTTTTCGTCGTTTTTTTTTTTCCTTTCAATTCCTATCATTAACATTTAGAAAATGAGGCGCATTAAAAACATCATTATTTGTCATGATAAGCAGATGACAATTTGCAGTGCAGCAGATGTCCTCGCGGAGACATTAAAAACATGATAAAGGATAAATAAACTCACTTGTGGCTAATGAAATATGAATGTTCCTGATCTCCTCAGCTTCCAAACTTTCATTGAAAACACTCAGCAAGAGTTTGTCTGGCTTAGTGTTTTATACCAGCGGCAATATTTTTCGTCTTCCTGAGGTGTCACTGTAAGGACGTGAGACAGCTCATACTCCCAGATGATTCCATAATCCAAGCAGAGACAGGAAAATATACCTTGGAACTCACTAATAATTAAATATGAATGTTCCTTATTTCCTTGAAGCTTCCTTGGCATCATATTACGGTTTGTCTGGTTTCTTGAAGCACACTTTATAGCAAGCTGCTCAACCATCTGGAGGAGCATGTGGAAATAGTTTGTTTCAAGAATTTACTATTGAAAAATGTCCGCAGAGCCCTCAGGGGACTTTACATTTAACCATCAGACGATCTGCTAAGAACGCCAGGTCTTCTTTTGAGTGTAAATATGGAAGCAACAAGATGGGATTAGAGCATGAAAACTCCTCTACTGAAGGAAAACACTTTTGGAGCAATGAGTCACTCTCTCCTGGTTGAAGGAAAAAGTGGTCAAAGAGGGGAAAATGATGACTACACACACACACACACACACATTCACACACACACACACAAGCAAGGGGGGTTAAAAGGGCATTCTCTGTTTCCTGTGTTGGGAATTCAAGCAGCTGAGTTTCTCGAGGGATAAATTGAAAGGACGTGTACCAAGTTAGTACCAATCTCAGTAACAGGCTAAAGAGGAAGCGTAACGCACCGCACAAATGTTCTCCAGGTTTTGGTAGCACGGCCTAAAACTTCCAAGATGTGTTACCAGACTGGAATCTTTGCGGCGGGAACGTCGCGAGTCACATCAATCATAATCTAGATGGTGGTTGCTGAGGGATTTATTATACGGAGCAGATGTCATTTTTTCCTCAGTGTTCCTTTGGATGTTGAAAAATGTTCTCACTGTGTGATAGAACCATCCTGCATATACGCCTTCTGCAGTGTTCAGTGACCTTTCCATCAACAGTAATAGCAAGGCTGAACTTTGACATGAAATTTATGTCAGAACAAGTGAACTGAAAGTGTTTAAGAATATTTTCTTGTCACTGAAGGACTGAAGTGAATTTATCAAGAACTCATCAGAGATTTAATCTGAGTCAAACTGAATTTGTGTGCATCAAGTTGAAGTGTAATTTGTTTATGACTTATAAATCCAAACCAATTTTTTTCAGTCGCAACCCCGTTTATATGAATATTATGTTCAGCTGATTACTGATTCAAGTTAGAGTTTTGGGCATTTTTGTCAAAGTATTTGAATTTTCCAAGTAAGTATACAGGTTAGCACTGTCGCCTCACAGCAAGAAGGTTCTGGGTTCGAGTCCCGGCTCAGGCACAGGATCTTTCTGTGTGGGGTCTCCATGTTCTCCCTGTGCCTGTGTGGGTTCTCTCTGGTACTCCAGCTTCCTCCCACAGTCCAAAGACATGCAAATGGGGACGAGGCTCATTGAATATTCTAGGCGTGACTGTGAGTGTGAATGGCCCTGTGATGGACTGGCGACCTGTCCAGGGTGAACCCCGCCTCTCGTCCGAAAGCCGCTGGGGTAGGCTCCAGCCCCCCCGGCGTCCCTTTATCAGGATAAGTGGAAGAAAATGGATGGATGGAAGTAAGTATACAGAGTGACCGCCCTCTACTGACTGGAACTTGGTTATTACAATAAATTGTTGCTATTGGTTGATCTGTTGGTAAATGATGTAATAGAGTTTTACCCTTTTCATCTTTTTTTTAAATGATACTTATGTTCAGGATTTTTTTAAAGTAGATTTTATTTGCAACTTTGAAAAACATCTGTGTCTGGATTTAGCTGCCGGTTCTGGGGATTGAACCAACAACTGTCAGGTCACAAGTTTAATTCTCTATCCTTTAGGCCACTACTGCCTTTAACAGGCAGCATTATCTCAGTCATTTAAGAGGTCTTGAGTTCAAGACTATCATGTCCTGCAGGGATGACGTATTGTTGTAGGCTATAACCTGGAAGTTAGCATTAGCGTAGCCTCCCTTTTGCAATTTTACCCCTGATTTTCTAGAATTACCCCCAAAAAATCCTCTGTTTCAAAAGGTTATGATACATATGAATACTTGTATGATTTTTTTGAAGTGTTAATGCAGTCTCGAGAAGTACAAATCTAACGTAAGGCTATGAACTACACCGCGGTTGCATTACTAGTGAGACAAATTTAGTCAAGTAGAAAGTACACACGCTAAGTAATCAACAGATACTTCGATATAATACTAAAATAAGGTAAAGTATTTCTGGTTGGTCCAATATGAACTGTACTGTCTACATACAGAATTACATGTTATACTTCAAAACCACAGACATTCTTCTCCTCCACAATACTACAACTTTACAGAGGCCTCATATTTCATTTTCTACACATTTCTTCATAAATGAAGCATTCAGTAGCATAAACCCCTGGAATGCTTCAGTAAAACTCTTCCACAGACCTTGAGCCAGTAATGATGGAGCCACCAAAGGGGTTGAGAGGTTAATTATTTACTCTCCCTTCTCCTGGAAGACAAGCAGTACCTTTCCATCATTAAATCACTCCCACAGGAGGCCGGAGCTCCTATCAGGGCTCTACCCTGGCACTCCTTCTCCCTTGGCTCCATGTCTTTCCACCTCTCTCTCTCTCTCTCTCTCTCTCTCTCTCTCTCTCTCTCTCTCTCTCCACACACACACACACACCCTCAACTCCTCCTTCTTAATCCTGGAAAACATAAACATCCTTTCAGCCCGTGGTGTTACACATGGAGCTGTGCAGGCCGGCTGGATCAGTCCCCATGGTGAGCAGGGTAAACACGGAGATCTGACGATAGAGGAATGGAATAGTGCAAGGGACCCTTCGCTCCAACCAGCGGCTGCCTCTCATCTCCCCACATGTCCAGATGGCTGCCATACACTCCCTAATATCTCTCTCTCTCTCTCTGTGTTTTTCTTTCTCTGTCTCCCTGCTGCACTAATCAAACACTGAATTGATGCGGTTTGTTGTTTACTCTTCACCGTGTGAGGCAGGAAACATCAGACTGGCTGGTTCCAGAGCTGCATGACAGCAGCTCACTAGAGACAACAACACGTCTTTTTGTGGCCTAGCTGACATGCATACATTACTTCATAAAGTGTGTGTGTGTGTGTGTGTGTGTGTGTGTGTGTGTGGTGCACGTTTTTGCACCAAGCCTTTGTTTTGTAGATCTCTATTTTGATTGTTTGGGAGCAGCAGAAGGTGTTTATTTCATGAGGGGGGTGAGGTAGGGGGTGGGGTAGGGAGTGGGGGCTGTCTGAAAGCTGTCGTTTGGCTTTCACTGGTCAAGTGAGGAAAGAGCATCCGCACTCATGCACATTTGACGGGACTGAACCTGTTCAAGTGTCACAGCCCAGTCTGGTGGTCAGTGCCAGTGTGGAATACGTTCCATCGACTAAAATGGGATTCAAACTGACAATAATCCGTTTCCTAAAATGAGACCAAAGCTTCCAGAGTTTTCATCGACGAAACCTAACAATCAATTGAAAAAAAGACTGCAACATTATAAATTTCACTGACTAAAACTAAGTTAAAACTAATCAAACTGACCAAGTCGAAAATCGAATTTAAACTGGACTTAAATTAATGATCTCATGGACTAAACCTTTTTTGATTTCATTGACAAGA
Source organism: Aulostomus chinensis (assembly GCF_037954235.1). NCBI lineage: Eukaryota > Metazoa > Chordata > Actinopteri > Syngnathiformes > Aulostomidae > Aulostomus > Aulostomus chinensis. The sequence continues at coordinate 14,118,119 of NC_141336.1, read as the reverse complement.
ATCTGAAATAAAACTAAAAACAATAAAATTACTAAAAATCAAACTGACTAAAAATGAGAGAAAATTGTCACGAGATCTCATCGGCTCAATTAAACTCCTGGGCATTTCTTTGACTAAAACAAAGCAACAAGTAATATTCATCAAAATGATTGCAGTGAGATTGAAGCTTGTAGCGAGTCTGTCAAGTAAAACTTTTTTTTTTTTAAAGTACAAAAATGAGAGTGAAACTAAAATGCATTCTAGTCAATAAACTGCAACGAAAATGAGATCCAAAAATCCCACAAAAACCCGTAGGGACAGGTTCACCATAAAGAAACAGGACATTTTCACCAATTTAAACCGGACTAAAATAGTTCCAAACAGTACGAAGACGACTAAATGTCACCAAGGACGTTTAAAACACAACTAAAACTAAATTGAAAAAAAAAAAACCAGCAGCCAAAATTAACAACAATCTCCTTCGGGGCGTCAGGCGTCTGTGTGTTGTTCAAAATGTTTTCTGTATCAAATCCTTAATTGTTCTCTTGTTCCATTTCGCCTTCAATGCCTCGGTGTATTGTTGCTGAACTCCTCTGATAATCAGCGCCGGTCTGAACACGTGGCGTCGCCGGGTTCTGTTGATTCATGCAGAATTGTGCTCAGTGGAGCATGGAAACGACATACAGGGAGAATTCTCTGTTGGGTAGAAACTTGTTTTACAGTGACTCATTCTGGCTGTCAGAAGAGGCCTCATCTGATTATTCCAACGTGATCTGTCAGATTATTGGAATAATCCAATATGAACTTCGAGTTACACCTCTGGAACAGACACGCCCGTCACTTCTTTAAAAGTATGCCACCAGAAACGACTCACACGCAGCCTTACGCTGACGTGATTTGGAACAGCGGCTCAGATTTAGGTGTGAATTTTTGATGAGTCATGGGAATATTTATTTGCTAAAAGACAGCCACTCTGAATTCCATTTAAAGCCGATATCAACCATCTTTTCTATGCAGCAGCAGGTAATGGCTTTCACACGCAGATCAGTCGTCTACTCCTTTACGAAATACAGCAAAGAAATCAGATCTGAGCGCCTGTTCTGTGCCGGGCACGACAAACATGCATCTATTTTTAATACAAAAAAAACCATATTTAATTAAATTCAGACTTTGGGGTTGATAAAGGCAAAGACGTGTTTCTTGACTTTTGATTTAAGAGCAGGAAACAAAAGAACTCCACAATGAGGTCTTTATCCTGAACCTTCTTACTCGGTTTTTTGTTTTTTTGTTGGTCTCTCAATTGATCAGCAAACTTGAAAAGGAAGACAGAAGAAAAGACAAAGCACTATCGGGGGACTAAAAGTATTTGTGGTTGTAATATAAATGCAATAGCGCCACATTAATATTGTGTACGTGTTAATTTTTCAGCTCCATCTGGAGGGATTAGGAATCAGAGGATGTTGTAAAAGCGCCTTCTTATTCTAAGCCTACAGCTGCTTTACTGCGGTCTACAAAGGAAATACAAAACACCTCAGAAACCGGAGAAACACTGGAGAAACATTTAATCTCTATTTGCCTTCAGACAGCAGTTTACCCTAGGGTGAAAACAGGATTCAGGAAGAAGAAGAAGTAGAAGAAGAAGAAGAAGAAGAAGAAGAAGAAGAAGAAGAAGAAGTTACTGTGAATTAATTTTAATAACCTTAAGTGTGCTGAAGTCCAACTTCAGAGTATCTCACTGGGCAAAAGGCTCTATAATGGAGCTTCAGACCATTAGCCTCCACTAACTACTGTACATCCATCTCCATCATGGCAGGAAGACACTGGAATGAAAAGTGTGTGTGTGTGTGTGTGTGTGTGTGTGTGTGTGTGTGTGTGTGTGTGTGTGTGTGTGTGTGTGTGTGTGTGGCAGCTGTTTGTGGCCAATCCTCTAAATCACCTCTGTCATCATTCTGGATTAAGACACCTCCAACCTGAGTTGAACCCCCCAGCTTCACTCCTTCAATACGACCCGTCATAACACTTCCATATAAGGGCGTTTCACCCGAGAGGTCAGAGAGAGATGCAAATTGTATCTCAGGGCCACGTGATATGATTTGTTTCCACATTTTAATGCCCATATTGCGGAAACAAGTTATATCTTCTGGCTACGAAGTCATCAAATTGAGAGAATAAGTTATAGCTCGTGATCACAAATCAATAATAAAACAATAATTGGAGGAAATGTATATTTTACAGCCACAAAAGTTGTTTTTTTTCTGTATCTATGGCCACTCCAGGGTTCTGAGCCCCTTTTCTGGATTAACAAGATCACTCAAGATCCCGAGAGAAAAGCTCTAGTTCCTATTTGAGATCCTGTAGGACAAACATGTCAGGCCTGTGAACTTGATTTTGGGCTGAAATGTTGAAAGCGCATGTAATGAAAAGCTCCCGCTGAAGTCTGAGGATTTTGTGGGTGATCAGTAATGTGGGTTACTCCTCCATGCAGGCGTCACTCACCTGAAACCAGCCGACCTTCCCTCCCGAGTCCCGTTTTCCGGATTAAAAAGAGAAGGCTCCCATATACACGCAGCCTGTTTTTTCCATGTAAAAACACTGTAATGCAAATGTTGGGAACGGCTCTCACATTCTCTCCCCCTCCTTATCTTTTCATTGCTGAGAGTCAAAAGCAGCGAGTTTAACCAATCAATGAGCAGAGCCTTCTGGGTAACACAAAATCGAGGAGCCAATTTTATCTCGCAACTTCAATTTGGTCTTTATGGTTGGCAGGGTAAGCAGTGTCACACTACAATGTGGAGGGATTCGTTTCATGTGATGATCAACTGGGACTGAATTCAGGGAATAAAACGGCAGATGAAGCTGATGAGGAAGGTAGCAGCCAGGTCCTTAAAGCATGATGACGTTTATAGACTTTTTGTGATGCCATCGATTCAAAGTTTCACCTCGAAATTGTCCTTAAAATTCGTATTGATTCTACCGGTGCAGTAATTCTGCAAGAGTTGTCTCCCAGGATATGGCTGTTTTCTCCTTGTCAGATAAGTCAGAAGACTCTCGGTTCTGTTTCGCTCCAGGCAAAAAACAGGTTCTTCCACTAAAACTGTGAAAACAACAATAACAAAAACAAAAGAAAAGGAATCTGACTCTTTCCTGTTTGTTTCAGATGTGTTTCCTAACTCTGACAGCTCAACGCAGCTGAGAAAAACAGGTCTTAGGAAACGAATCGATGCAAATTTGCCCAATTTTATACAACTGTGCTTAAACTCTCGGGGTCCCAAGGGGTGGCCGAGAGGAACTGGATCACTTTAGAACAGCAAACAGCCTGAGAGAAAATGCGACACGAGCCGAAATACACAGCGTCCATAGCTTTGTTGCAGTTTCTGTGCACTCGTGCATCGGCATGTAATTCTCACGTGCCGTTAAAAAGCGATGATGCAAGTGTCTTGGCTCACAGCGAGCCCATCTCAGCTCTGTGAACTCCACGTGACATGACCTCATCAGCAGAGAGGACACCCCCCGGATCAGCTCAGAGACGTCAATGACATACTTGTAGTTCCTGCAACGACTAACAAGGCATGGACTACAAACGATGTGCCCACTGATGTTTATGGAGTACGGATGTGTTTTCTTTTTAGTTTGTGAAAAATTATCAAACGTTCCTCTCTTTTTTTTGGGAGATTTTCGTGATTACTGAAAATGTTTGTTTTTCATCGGTTATAGGGGAAATTATTTTGGCCTTTAAACCACTTGGGGCTTTGACCAGAACACGTGTTTTTGTAGAGCCTTTAAACTTAAGAGTGTAATTGATGACACAGATACGAGTCTTGGCGTCCTTTACAGTTTCACTTTGTTGCATGGAAACGGACCCAAACTGAACTGATAACGGGAAAATTGGGAATTCTTTCCTCACTTATGAATCCAAGATGTCAAGGTCGTCAGCCGTGGTATTGCAAGTTCTGAATATTTTTGAAAAGCGATGCAAAAGGACAATTAATTTCGGTTGGATTTTTTTTTTTTTTAGTACTCTGGTGTTATATTAATATCCCCACCAAGGGTCTCTGCAGTGCAGGCATCCAAAATGATTTGGCCTGTGAAAATCACACAGGGAATTAAAGCAGCACATACACGACACACCGCTGGCTAGTCCCCGATTACAAGTTCACGCTTTGTTTTTGCTCTTAAAAATTAAAGCAGAGTTTTGTTCTATTTTTTTTTTTATTTTAAATTTTGCCAAAAATGACAAGAGAAGAAAAACCAGGCAACCAGAGCAGGATCCAGTTAGAGAGCAACTAATCTTTAAAGTGAAGGAAGTATTTACAAAAGATATTTATTAGTCACGTTAAAGGTGTTGCTAAGCTAAGAGCTAATAAACGGATTTCCCATAACTTTATGTGGCGCAGACATGAGGGATTTCTTTTGAATATGGACAGGAAAAAGTGTGAGCTTGAAGTTGACCTTTGACCTTTTGGATATATGTCCCCACTTACATCATTTCCTGCCATTTGATCTCAGTGAGGGTTTTTTGTTTTTTTTTTGCTATTAGACTTATTATCCTAAGAATTCAAGAATTATTGCCAGGAAGAAAAAAAAAAAAGTATGAAGTCATAGCAAATTTAACCTTTGACCTTTCTAAATCCCAAAGGACATTTGTGCCAAACTTGAAGAAATTTCTTCAAGATGTTCCTGGGATATCATAATAATAAGAACCCCAAAACATAAGAGATCCCACACGTAACCATGACATATGCTCTGACAATTAACCCTTCGTAGTTAGAAAAGGAAAAAAAAAAAAAACCACAGTTGCGCCAGAAAAATTTGGGTTTGGGTTGATATGAGAGTTTTCTCCAAATGAAACCAGCTTACCCCCCCCCCCCCCCCAAAAAAAAACCTGTTTGCTGGCTGACATCATCCATAGCACTGGTTTCACTGCAGGCGATAGGGGGGAACGTCACAAACACTTTCCAGGATAGAGATCTCCGTGACATTAGCAATGACGTTAACCTCCTGTGAACTTCAGGAATGAGTGAAGCAGAGAAACATTTCCTGGAAAGCGAACTATGTGCCCTCTTTCAACCAGTTGTCTTAAATGGCAACAGATGCTGTCCTGCTTCACGGTTGAGCATTTGGAGAGGTATCTTTCCTTCCCTTTCGCACCGTGTTGCAGGTGGCGCCGGTGTTCAGGCGGGTGAGGGTTGAGGAGGAGGAGGGGTGGGTCGGTGGCAGGAAGGTGAGAGGCATACATAAAAGTTTCACCTCTGCTTCTGTGAGTGATTTTTTTTTTTTTTTTAAAAGGAGTGTTTTTGCAGTCAAACTCACTTGAATAGTCTTGCAGAATCCACCCCACTTCTCCTCTTCCCTCCCCGTGATGCTGCACACCTCATGTGAACTCTGCCTACAGGGCGGATCCAAACCTCACTGCAGGGTGAGATGTAATTAATGTACTGATGAGATTTGTGGGTGATACTTCTAGATAGCTGCGGGGATGTGTGTGAGAACAAAGCAGATATAAATGATCCAGAAGATCACCGGAAGTTAAGGTCTCATTAAATCAGCAGAAATGAAGATGTCCCCATTGCTCTTCATCCTCAGCAACACACACGAGACTTCCTTGGACATCAGGTGGCGCGAGCAATTCCCCAGTTATCAGGCCTGCTAACACATTCATAACCCAGCTGCTCAGCAGGTGACAGAAGGGATGTGCGCAGTCCCCCTGTAAGGGGGACGGGCAGGAGCCTGCAAATAGCCAGATTGTCTGCAGGCGTTCTCTGAACTAATCTCCTCCTCAATCTGGCATTTGGTTTCTGCTGGGACGCCAGGTAAAGATGTCAGATTCAGGAGGAGAAACCTTTGTAGGGATGATACTGCAGTGGACAGATGGGGAGAAGTGGGTGTACCCTGCCCCCTGGTGGTGGACATGTGGAATGTATACATTGCATGTTACTAAATATTGCGTTGAACCTGTACCACTACCTGTAGCACCTTGTATAACTGTTTTACACCTGAATAAGTTTCCTTTTTGGCCTGGCAAAGAGCAGTTTGACAAGTTTCTATCCAACTAGCACTCAGCACCCACGTATGGACGTCACCTCCAAAAACTACACCACCATCCAACTGTAGGGTTGTCTACCAATGTCGGAATCAGTACCTGGAATCCAGCTGTACTTTTTTTGGTACTCTGTTTTCTCTATAATAACAAAAGAAAGTAATTACAGTTACAAAAATATGAAAAAAACAAAACACAAAACACTTAGAACTTCTCAATCAGTCAAAATATTGCAGAAAATATCTGTTGGGTTTAGAGAAGCGCAAAAACACTTCAGACCGTTTTCGGCCCTTCAGTTCCTCGACTGTGTGTTGGGTACCAACATGTTGAGGGGTGACGACACGTTCACACCCTCTGTCTCTGACGTATACGCTCTCACCCAGATGTGCCCTCAGGTATCAAAATGTGGTACAAATTGATGCAATGTGAATTTACTTTGCAGTACTGGAGTAATTGGGTTGGCACTCTTGAAAATACAGAGTTTGGTACCCTCCCTAGCATATAAAAGGCAGTCTCGGAAAGGTTTTATAGTTCAAAGAACTATCGGGGCATGTAACGTTTTTACTGCGTCCAGATTGAAAGGACCTGGTAACAATCTTAGTTCTGAGAACCTCTTCAGCGCTACAGGGATAACAAATGACTTCAGTGTTCAGCGTCAACATCAAGGTGTTTTATAGCGGGAGGAGCATCAGAGAGCAGAAAAGCCGACCGCAGCTACATACAGCAGAATAAAATGACTTTAATAGTGAGGGGATGTCAGACGATTATGTGACATATGACAAGAGGAAATCAGTTTAAATAAAAATTACTTTTATTTTTAAAATAAATGCATTTTTTACAGTCAGATAACAGAGCAGCAGGACATGCACTGCTGCTCCCGACACTGGAGGCAAAAAAGAAACGGAGAAAAAATAAAAAAACAGGCGAGACTTGGTTTTTCTCTTAACTCGGTTCATTTTTGCTGATTGGACTCAAAACTCCAGAGTCTAAAATAATGTGGGTCTCTCCTTCATGTGGACATTATTCAATGAAACACTTGTGACAAAACCAGACGATAAGGTGAAGTTTGTCTTTCTTTTAAAGACGCCGAGAAAAATAAATCTGCAGAGACGCACACGATGGTGGGATCACTGGCAGTTTAAAGAGCTAAAAATGCTACTCAGGGCCACAGATGGACAGTCAGCCAGGGGGGAGCGCAGTCAATGAATAAAGCGACGCTGAAATGCAAGAGAAAGGCAGCATGATGAAAAGGCGTACGTATCTGTATTTAAGAAAAAAATATATAATATGTACTCGACAAACATTTTAATCAAACCTGGAGTTTGAGACTAGTATTATCTTTATATATATATTCATATTTATCTTCATCTGACCACAACATACGCAGACACATTACTGAATACAACACATGTTGACAGATGGCTTCCCCTCATTTCTGAGAAGGGGGTGAAGAAAACAAATAAAACCAAAACAAAACAAAACAAAAAAAACCTCACTTCTAAAGCCCCAACAAGCAGAAAAAAACTGTACAATTCTATAAAACCTGTGTTTTTACATTAGTTACAAAAAAAAAATACTTCATTTACTGTTCCTTCATATCAAGGGCACAGGAAAAAAAGTTTGCATATTCATTCTTCAAACTCTGTGACCTTTTGCTGGTGTGTAATGCTAATAACAATAATAATAATAATACTTCATGGTGTGAGTGAGAGACAGAATGGTAAAGTACGAGGTGTTGGAGGGAGCAATGTTTGCGCCCCTCTTTGTGTGTAGTGTTCATGCTTGTTGCAAATCTAAGAATGCAAATGCTCAACATTTGGCAACTTCAAACTCAGCGATACGCAGACGCTTGAGAGGATCGGTGCTCTTCAGTGGCACGTTTGTGAAAATAGGCAGCTGTCAAACATTTGAAAAATGTAACGGACACATCTGCTTTGAAAAATCGGTCATCTCAATGTTGAGTCTTCAAATATTTCTAAAAACAAGCATTAAAAAAAAAAAATCTTTCAAACGTCTTGAATACTCGTGATTTCCTTCTAAACTACCTGTATTTAAGGGCGTTTTCACACCTCTAGTGCACTTGTTCTGGTCTGGACAGTGAACTTGTTTTCATGCAGAGAAAATCCAAGACTCCCAAAATGCACCACTAGTCACGTGTGAGCGTTCACTCGGTTTGGTCACTCGAGTCTGGTGGGAGGGGAACTACTTCTTCTACTTCTTCTGCATGCATCCTCTTTTTTCCCGGTATGTAAGCTGCTACAATTTGCATGCTCAGCCTCCTCCGATAATGCAAAGCCCGCCTGGTTACAAGAGCCGTTTGGCACTAACCTGAATCTGGTAGTTGTGTCAGATCAAGTCTGGATTCGGGTCCTACCACAAATACTTGGCCGAGACCACCTCCTCGCTGTGGTCTTTGTCCGGGTTTGATTGCTGGCTTCACTCCTGCTGAATCAAACTGCCTCAAGATGGAAAAGGCACCAGAGTTCCAATCAACGAAACTATACCAGGCAGGTATGAAAACGCCCAAAATATGAAAAAAAATCTACTCAGAAAAGAAACATGACCTTTAAAACCTTGTTGTCAGGTACATTAGCCTGAGAGACCACTTAACGACTCATGAGGATGGACATGCAGCAGGGATACAGTTGGACACTCCATATGCTCATTGCACTGCACTGTAGTGTTTTCACACCGCAACATCCCTCCTGTCAGTTAATGCAAGGAGAATAACAAGAAGCTGTGATGACACACAACAAAGAAAAAAAACAACATCAACAAAAAATCAAAGCAAAAAATGAAAAATTAATAACAGCTTATGTCATTAACAGGACTTCATATTGTGGAAGTGCTTACACGTGTCACAAAGATGAAAGCCTTCATAGAGTGGACAGTTTGACAGAGCTTTCTGATTGGACTTTCAAGATAAATAATTAGTTGTGACTGCAACTATGTGTGGTACTAAAATAGCTAACAGGTCGATGCCAGCTCTAGTCCAGTTCTGTGAGAGAGAGATAGAGGCACCAGAGACAGAGAGAGAGAGCGAGGAGAGACCAGACGGACAGAGAGACAGACAAAAAAGAGAGAAGAGAGAGAGACAGACAGAGAGAGAAAGAAATCTTTGGGTGTTTGATTGGCTTTAAAGGGTTGTCATGGACGCATGTTGATGGCCATTGGTCCAGAAGGAGAGGAGGGAAACAGACGAGCTTCCTGGGTCACGTTAGCGCAACTTCTGCTTTATCACAGGAGTTTAGGTTCAAAGGTCATCTGGACCGCATCCATAAGAATATTAGTGTTTTAGCAAATGACCTTGTTAGCATTAAATGCAATAAAAACTATAACAATACAAATGGTGTCAACCAGAGGCAACAGTGGGGCTGTCCTGAACTCATCAGCACAGCTCCAAACAATTAAAAAAGAGAAATAGTAGAATAAAATAAAACCATACAATGTGGCCCCACCCCACCCATCCCCCCGACACACCCCTCCTGGCCCCTGGTTGGCAATCACTGACCCCTGGTGGTATGGGGCGGCTCACACCCAACCGCTGGTCAGCTTATAGAACATCTCTTCATCTAGAGACTCATTCTGGTCCTTGGCACGCGTGGACAGGAAGATGTAGCCTCCAATGAATTCGTGGACCACTTTACAGTCCACCTCGGCACAGACGAAGGACAGACTCGGCTCATCTGCAAATTCCACTGTCACCTGAGGACACAGAGCATCGGTTGTGCTTTGATTGTATCCATAAAATATAATCATGTTTTCTGTCAGTGTAATGAAGGCCAGAACCTCTAGTTTGATTGTTACTGGTGTCCTTCGTTTGTAAAAGGAGACGCACACATCCCTTGGTGGGTGCTGCATTCAAGAAATGAACGAAAAGAGAGAGATAAAGATCTCCCAAAATGGAAGCTTCCTGGTGTGGGAATCCTTATCTCTCTTCAATGGTGTCTTTTGTTTTCCAGAGTCCCTTTTGATTCAAGCTACAGAACACAGTTGCGTTGCCAAATTAAGGACTACTTCTGAAGTTAAAATGTTATGCATTGGGACCTCATGCCATGCGCCCTAAGAGAACAATAGAGAGGCTTACATGTCCCTCCAAAAGCCTGAGCTAGAGTTGACCAAAACATGGTCAAAGGTGCCACAAAACCTCACATGACCATCACATGAGGCGTGGCCCTGTGTTGGAACACAGCTCCAACCTCTGCATTGGCTTTTCTCCTTCCTTTCTCTCTCACTCTTTGCTTTACCTCACTGGACATGTCTCACCTACATAGCACTCAAATTAAAGCTGCACTGAGGCACGATCATGATGATACTAAGCAGTTTTATTCTGGTAATTATTACTGTGTTTGTGATTATTGTGAATATTGCGATAACCATAACCCATAATAAATACTGCAGTGCCCCAGAGGTTACTCATTGGAGTAAACACACACACACAAATATATACATATATATACATATACACACACACACAAATATATATATATATATATACACACACATATATACATATACACACACACATATATATACACACACAAAAACACACACACACTGTATATATATTTGATAAACATTAATATATCCAACAATAACTAAAGTGACCCTACTTGTGCACAACATATGTTTGTCATATCAATACAAATGTAGACACAGAATGCAGGAATGGATTTGTCATCATCTTACCATATTTCTCATTAGAGAGAAGTGGCTTCTTTAAAACATACATGACAATGTATGAAAGTGAGATAATGATCTGTGACATCATCCTCACCATCTTGATCTCCCAGTTGACGTTCCACTGCTTCATGTTGCTGAAGCGCCAGGTCTTGATAGCGTCTCCGTTGCTGGCATCCATCCGGATCAAACGGTTGTAAGTGATACCGATCAGCTCCTCCCGCTTTCCACCTTGGAACCTGAGAAGAAGAAGAGAATCCACCGTCAAACATCTGCTATCAGCTCACACCACAGAAGGAGGATGGTGGAGATCAAAGAACTGAAGACACATCAGCAATTGATTGGACTTGAGTCAAGTGTGAGAAATCTTACTTGGCCAGGAAGTGAGTGATCCCAAACTCCGGCAGGGACTGCCACGCCTGTATGAAGCGCATCTTGGCCTCAATGAGACTCATCTGAGCCACATTTTGGTGGGCTTCAAGAATCCGGGCGGAAATCTGACAAACACACATGACACATATGACCTCAGCATTCAAGTCTCCACGGTTGGGACACACCACAATTGTCAACAAATGAATTCCACCACCAAAATTAAAAACACCCAGTACACCCAGATCCACATGTACCCACGCATCAACTGGCTGTGGTACAGTCCATAAAAGCACACAGCCAACAGCAGAGGAGCTGTCAGAGTAGAAGTCTACATCACAACAGACAAATGTAATCCTGTGAGCCTGTGCAGAGCCACAATAAAGTTAATGTGCAAGTGTGCATGCAGGAGCGTGTTTCTCTATAATTGATTTTGGATCTGCAGCCCAAAATTTGATCAACTAGACGAGCAGAGACACAGATCTAGGATGAGTGTACCGTCCACAAAAATGATTCTGTCTCCCCCACCCGTTTACTCACGTGCTGCTGACCAGTTTAAGTTATGAATGCCGTTTTCTTCCAGGTTGCTAATGGTTTCAGTTTGTCTGAGTGTACGGTATGAAAAGTCAGCCAACAGCTACTTGGAATGAATTATAAAAAACAAAACAAAAAAAACAATCCAGCATTGTGATATTCATGTTGTCTTTATCTTGTGCTAACCTGATATTCTTTAGTGTATTGAGAGATTACATTTGAAGATTAAGAGGTGATTAATATGAGAACAATAGAATATTCAATACAATACAAGATTGGCTAGATATACAATACCTAAAATATGACCTTGCTTCATAGTAGTTGTTTTGTCTTGCTTTTCATATCATACAGACATAAACCAAAACCAGTAGCATGTGTCAGACCAGTCAGCATTAATATTGAACACATGGATTTGTGTTAAATGGGTTAAAACAAGCAAAAACACCTACATGATCCATTACTAAATATTTTCACGTTTGATTGAACCCCTAAATATCTCTACTGTCTGTACCTCTTGAGTAAATAAATGAAACTCACTAAATCTAGATGCTCTATTGATAAGTGTCATTTGCTTGTCTTATATTCCCCTGAAAACATGTTAGAGCTAACGACACACTAAAACTAGCCAGATATTCACAACACTAAGACCTACAACTAGTTATGGTTAGATGAACCAACCCATACATGAAACAAGTGGTCAGAGCTGACACATTCATGCATGTATCTAAAGTGTAACAGCACCCAGTGGACACACATCTGACTTACCAAATCCCTGATAAAGCCTTGCTGAAGAGGGGATGAGGGAGGGGAGGCAAACACAGAGGAAGGAAGGAGATGGATACAAGGAGAGAAACAAGGAAAAAAGGTTGGACAAAGTGAACAAGCAAGTAAGAGATCAATGTTGAGAGGAGACGGGTTCAAAACAAAGTAGGGGGCCATTACTGTAATACCAGGAACAAGGAATGGAGGTCTGTGAAGCTGAGATGGCATGCAGTATTTTGCCATGAGAGAAAGAATTTCTTTACAAGGAGCTGGTCACTGGACTTATGCAGGTCAGGTTTAGAATTTGTAGGATGGCTATGGATGCTCCAGCTGGTTCAGAATTGTATAAATTACCATGAAGTTAAAACTAGGGGCCATTCAGATTGAAAATTATCAACTGAAACCAAGCACAAGGGGTAGGTCTTTGGCACACCAAGATGGAAAAACACAAGATGCTGTGTCCAGATGTGCGCCCTCTAGTGGACTACACTGTCGCTCACACTGTGACCTGTTCACTATCACTTCAGGCACGGGAGGAAGTGACACTACAAAGCTGTTGGACTACAACTACCTTCCATGTTTTTTCTGTACAACTCCAACTTTCTATTAGGTATTTTGAAAACTTATATGGCCTATATATTTACATGTTCCTGCATTGATATTGTGTGATATTTGTTCTGGCTAGTATGATTCATGTAAGACTTTAACTGGTTTAAGTATTATCCAATTGAAAAACAAACAAGACTTTGATTATTCTGAGCAGCACAGAATTGCAAAGTTTTCCAGTGTGGCTTCTAATGTTTGTTTTGCAGTCAAGTGCAATTTCACTGATTAAAAAAATCCTCAAGGACCCACCATCTGCGTCAGTTGAAATGTGTGTGATTCTGCTTTAAGCCACAAGATGGTGGTATTTACCAGGAGGAACACAGTGGATGCAGGACTGCTATGTCTCCAAGCTCCAGCAGTTTATTATTGTGCTTTCATCATTTGTTGTCTCTAATCCAAATGTATAGTTTGGTCCAGAAACTGCTCTGGTGCAGGTAATCTAAAGATTCCTGAGTGTATAGCTGCTGGGAGCTCCAGTGAGGAAGTCTCCTTAGGCCAGTCAGGCAACAGGAAGTCCAGTTTAAGGGGGATGGGGAGTGGTCACAGCTGACCGAACTTTTCCCAGACAGTTTTCCCGCGCGACATTCTCAGGCACAGCTCATTTCCTGGTACCCCCACGCCCACTTCGTGAGTACACATGTGCTTGAATGCATGAGAACATACACTGACCACACATGAATACCACTCCACTTTCATGTTGCGCCTGGGGATCCCCCCCCCCCCCCCCCCCCTGTTGAACAAGGTTTGTGAGTGAGACTGGAGCTAGGCCAGAGAGAACCACAGGCCCAAGGAGACACACACACCCTACTGCGCTAATACTCCTTTTAATTTTAATTAAAGTAAGTCTCTGTGGCTAAATGGGTTGTCTGGCAGGGGTTGAAGGAACAAAGGATTTTTTTTATCTGTCTAATCATTTTCTGTACTGAAGATGGGGTAACATTTGATCAGCTTACTCAAAATATAAGATTGTAGTTGTTTAATTCTGGCAACACAATCAGTTTCATTTTGGTTTAAGTGATGAGATGGCTGGTGTTTTAATACAGAGGACTTAAAGCCATGACCATGTGGGCCCTGGCTTTGTGACAGTGCTGACCTCGGTTCAAGACAGAAAAGTTACTCTTTGACTTCACTAACCCTGATTAGGTTTAAGGGATTTCCTGACTGAAAAGAGGAGAATGTGAGAGGAATAGAATTGAAATTTACTCGTACAGTGCTTTTCTAATTCTAGTTTAATTCTAACTTAAAACACTGATTTGGGCATCATCTGTCAATGTTTTCTTATTGTTCTTAATGGAGGCAATGAGAGGAAAATACAAAAATCCTGTGAGTACTTCATGCACTGAAAGCCACCTCTGTTCTTACCCATCAGTGTATTTGATGGGTAACTTCTGATCTTAAAGACTATAGTGCAGGTTAAATTTTTTATGAGATCTATAATTGATTTTGTCCATATGACCATTTGAAAAGTCAAAGTAAGTTTTTATACTTTTAAAAAGTCTGAAAAAATGCAGAGGAAAAATGTCCATCTTGTGGAGAGGATTTGATTTTTTTGAACTACAACTGACAGGTTAATGCAGGAATACACTGGTACTCCACTATGCAGTGCCTTGGGTAGACTGGGTTAGTAATCTTGGTTTTAAGTCATCAGTCTATCAGTTAGTCAGTCAGTAGTAGTCAAATATTGAGGGAGGTGTGTGTTCCTCTAACTGGGGACAGCACAGCTAGCTAGCATACTTAGTACTCACAGGATGCCAGTTGACACACTAACCAGCAGCTAAGTGTTTTGTCGGCAAATAAAAGTGGAAATTCTGTATGTAGTCATTTTAACTGGATGCCAAACATCGACAATCTCACATAAAAGGTGCTTGAAATGTACATTAACAGCAGTGCAAAGCTAGCAGCAGTATTCCCTTTCTTTTTAAAGAGCACAGGACACTCGTGCATGACAGACTGATGTTGAGAGGTGAATAAACCATCGATTGAGTGTCCAAACTCACATGAATGATGTAAATAAAAGAGCAAAAAAAACCCAACAACAACTTTCCGCTATTCCCACTCTCTTTGACGCCTTAGCAAAAATATGAGGTTGAGTACATCATATGTGTGTGCATAATTATCTATAACATCCTAGAAACTAGCATTAGTGTCAATGTATTATCAATATCCTTCTCTAGAATGAATTTCTCCCTGTTTGTCACAGCTTTGGTGCCAAAATTCCAAAAATAAAATCATAAAAACTGACAAAAGAAAAAAACAAAACAGAAGTAACTTCAATGTATATCTAAGATTACAATTATGAAAATCTCATTCACACATTATTCCTACACATTGACAGACTGGGGTCTCCAACCTGCACTATGCTTTTTAAATTGGGCACATACATGCAAGGCCATGTACTCCTGTAATAGGAGCTGTTGCAGCAGCAGCTCATGGATATTTTGCATTATACAGGTGTGTATAAAAGTTTTCCACCTGCTGTGTGTCATAAGCTAAAGGCTTTTAGCAACAATATACCAATATGCATCATTGCTAACCACCTGCTGGGGAAAGTGCTTTCTATTTTGGAAGTGGAACTGATTTGTAGATGGTGCCTTGATACACAAGAGGCTGTCCAAGAATGACAAAAAAATCTTTTTGTCAGTCTTTATCAAGGTCAGCAGATCAGCAGCACATAAAGATGAGGAGCAGTAATCATCTTTAATGAGCATTAACATTTAAAAAATATGAATTCAATTAAAATTTGATCCAAGAATTAATGGGAAGAATGCAAGTATCTGGATGTACACAATTTTCACAAATGAGATCCAAAGAACTCAGATGTTCCCTGCCTGGCAGTCAATGATTTGTTTGCACAAGCAACCAGCAATGTTGTTAACCATTTCTCTAGTACTGTGAGTCATAAACTTCCAAATATAGTTGAGGCTCCAAATGGCAGACAGCCGTTTAGCTCTTTGTGGTGCATCTCAACCATCATATCCGGTTTCAACATCCATTCTTACACCCACTGGTCTTCCTCTTTGTCCAGTATATTTAAGGCTACAGCCCAAACCATTTGCGATGAATGAATTCCTATATGGCACCATCCAAACCCCATATTCTCTATTCCAACTTGAACAAAACCCAATTTTGTGTGTTAGCTACAGGGAGGCAACCCTTCCAACAAACATCACCAACTAACATAACTATAGCAGCTGTGTACTCAGCTGTTCCAAAATACACACGCTTACATGCAAATCTGCTGACCACATAGTATTTTCCTACAGTTAACAAGAAAACTTAGTTCAAACTCAGTGCTTAAATGTGACACCTGGTTATTAAACCATGCCTTTGTGGCTTGAAACTGTTGCTCAGCCGTGACCAGAAGTTTTGTTTGGACTAATAAATTCTCAATTCTCTCCTCATTTATAACAGATTAATTATGTATAGAGTGAGAAAATATAAGTCTAGAGGACAAGAGTTTTGAGTAAGAGCACAAAGACAGAGATCCGAGGTATCAGTTACAGTCTGACATGAGCAGTTCTACTGTAAGTATGTTGAGCGGTTTGGATGGCTGATGTCCTGGTTTCCCCTTGGACAGAGGGGGGTGGCGAGAAGGAACAGAGGGAGGAGGAGGAGGAGGAGGAAAAGTAAAGAAGGGGGAGTAGAAGCATGCTACATTCCACAGCAAGACAACCCTGATGCCAGGAGGCGGCCATCTGGGAAGCATCAGTCACTGCTCGATCTAACACCACAGTCAACTCAAACAAGTAAACATCTCCCACAAAATACACATTAGACCAGACAGTAATCTTCTCTCACTTTAACTTAGGTGGTTGTTGTTATTGTTGCAGTATCACAGCAATCATATGTCATAGTTCCTAAGAACAAGATTAGCAGATATCTACAGCCTCTTTCCTACAAAGCTCACCTGCTTGTTTTTGTATTTCCTCAGGTAACGTGGAGACACAAGGCATTCTGGGTTGATGTCAGTAGTGATGGGTTCAATGAACTGAGGGTCGCGGTTCATGTGCTGCATCTTGAGGAAAGACAGAATGTTTTGGACCTCCAAGTTGTAGGAGCTGTCAGCCATGGTCTTCCCTTTGGAGGCCAAGCGGCATGCAGCCATCCAGTGGGCGTACTGTTTCTCCTGAAGACAAAAGCCACTCATGATTAAACACCAACTGATTCCAGATTTTCTGCCTGGTGATTGAATATTAAGGTTGCACTCAATTCAAACTTACCGTGTCACACCGAAGCCAGATCTCATTCATGCCATCAGCTACAGGGATTAGCAACTTGATGTTGAATTTCTGACCAGAGATGTTAACATCTGGGGTTACCTCACAACCTACATATGGAGGCCACATTGCAGAGAAGAAAAGTTCATGGGTTAGATGAAGACTTGACACTGCACCTAACATATTTAGAGCAGAAGAAAAAACACAGTACTCTTTCATGGGTATGAAGTGATATTCCTGTGTGTTTGCACCTCTAAGATTCATTTGGTGAGCAGGTGTCCCATGTGCCTCCTCTTTACTCTTGTAACAGGAAATTGTGATATCTTTGAATGTGCACCAGTATTGCTTATGGCCCTTCAGCGTCAGTTTCTTGGGTCTGCAAAGCAAACACAGGAAGAATGTTACAAAAACAAACAAACAAAAAAACAAAACAACCCCCTCCCCCAAAAAAACACCCATTTTCCTTTTTAGTGAACAAGAGTCCAAGAAAAAAAAAGGGTGAGAAAAGAGGGAGGGATTCACAAGAGCAGCCAGGTGAGTAAGACTGGAGCCAACATTGGCACATTGAACACTAATGGGAAACAATTAAAGAGGAAAAGCCTCGGCCTATCATACCATTATGAAACTTCCCCGCCCCACCTGTTTGTCAGGAAAAGCTTAATGTTTGAAAAAATGCTTGGTTCAACTGCAATCAGTTTGGCACACAATCACACCTTACTAGACTGAAACAAAACAGCGTCCCCATTTAGCTGAAACATGTCATTTCCTGATTTAAAATTTGAAAAATACAGCCTTTGCATGCACAACAAACTGTCATCAATGTTTTCTGAATACACTGAATGAGCATATGGTCTAGGGGGGGCATGGCGCAGAAGTAGAGTGGCTGTCCAGCAACTGAAGGGTAGCTGGTTCAATCCTCACATCCCCCAGTAACCATGTTCAAGTATTCTTGAGCAAGATACTGAGCCCCTTATTGCTTCTGATGGCCCTGCGATGGACTGGCAACCCGTCCAGGGTGAAACCCGCCTCTCGCCCAATGTCAGCTGGGAGAGGCCCTGCCCCCCGCGCGACCCTTAACAGATAAGTGGTGTAGAAAATGGATGGATGGACAGATGAAGCATGTGGTTTTATGGTATCAGTTTAGCTATATACTTACTTGAAGACTTTGACATAGTCTGCTAGCTCAGGAATCGATGTGATGTCACCCTACAAGGATGGGGAAAATCCAAACATTGTCAGTTAAGGCCTAGAAAATATCTTAAGCACATGCTAATGAGCAATGAATAACATAAGTCTTACATAATACTTCTCAGCCCAGTTTCCTCTGCTGAGCTGCATAAACTTCCACCATCGGAACAATGAACACAATTTTTTTTTCTGTAACTATTACAATGCGATTTTACTGGCTTTGTCAGCACGTCAGAAATCTTAAGCTGAGCTCTTATTCATATACAGGCCTCATAAATAATAATGAAAGGTTCACACCTCCAGAGAAATTCATTATGCAATCAACAGTTTCCTTTATTTGTGAATGAGTGCTACTTCCTTACAAAAGAAGACAAGGAGGACCAAAACCACCACTGAGAAACTCTTGCAGTTAAGAAAACAAATCAACAAGAGGATGAGTATATCAGAGAGCAGAGTGGTCATACCAGTGTGTTGGATGTCTTCCCTCCCTCCAATGTAATCTCCAGGTCTGACAGGGCTGCATCCACTTCGTCCACCTCCTTCTCGCTGTTATTCATGTGGTTGTCTGAGGACATGATTGACAGCTTGTTGATGTGATACTGGGGGAAAAAAGAGAAGATGCAGAAATTAAGGCTTTAAGATGCTGCAATATTAACGTATTTATCACTTGAGAATCAATCATTTGCACATCTTTAACATCTGAAATATATCTTTCTAATTCCAAAGATCTCAAAATACCATGTAAGGCATTAATCGAACAAATACAAAATATCAAATATATTTCACGGACCAAACATATTGATCCGTTAGCCAAAATTATCAGATGTGATAAAAGTGCCCCAATGTCATTTTGGACAGTATAAGTTATACATATACATAAATACATACTTTGTGATATATATCTGAACCAAATTTTGGAATATAAAAGTCTACATAACGATAGATATCCATCTATAAAATATCACTGGCCACTTTATTAGGTACACCTTGCTAGTACTGGGTTGGACCCCCTTTTTCCTTCAGAACTGCCTTAATCCTTTGTGGCATAGATTCAACAAGGTACTGGAAACATTCCTCAGAGAGTTTGGTCCATATTGACATGCTAGCATTACGCAGTTGCTGCAGATTTGTCGGCTGCACATCCATCATGCGAATCTCCCATTCCACCACATCCCAAAGACGCTCTATTGGATTGAGATCTGGTGACTGTAGAGGCCATTTGAGTACAGTGAACTCATTGTCATGTTCAAGAAACCAGTCTGAGATGATTCAAGCTTTATTACATGGCGCGTTATCCTGCTGGAGGTAGTCATCAGAAGATGGGTACACTGTGGTCATAAAGGGATGAACATGGTCGGCAACAATACTCAGGTAGGCTGCAGCGTTGCAACGATGCTCAATTGGTACTAAGGGGCCCAAAGTGTGCCAAGAAAATATCCCCCACACCATTACACCATCACCACCAGCCTAAACCGTTGATACAAGGCAGGATGGATCCATGCTTTCATGTTGTTGACGCCAAATTCTGACCCTACCATCCAAATGTTGCAGCAGAAATCGAGACTGATCCGACAAGGCAACGTTTTCCAATCTTCTGTTGTCCAATTTTGGTGAGCCTGTGTGAATTGTAGCCTCAGTTTTCTGTTCTTAGCTGTGGCAGTGGCACCCAGCGTGGTCTTCTGCTGCTGTAGCCCATCTGCCTCAAGGTTCGACGTGTTGTGCAATCAGAGATGCTCTTCTGCATGCCTTGGTTGTAACGAATGGTTATTTGAATTATTGTTGCCTTTCTATCAGCTCAAACCAGTCTGGCCATTCTCCTCTGACCTCTGGCATCAACAAGGCATTTTTGCCCACAGAATTGCCGCTCACTGGATATTTTCTCTTTTTCAGACCATTCTCTGTAAACCCTAGAGACGGTTGTGCGTGAAAATCCCAGTAGATCAGCAGTTTCTGAAATACTCAGACCAGCCCGTCTGGCACCAACAACCATGCCACGTTCAAAGTCACTTAAATCACCTTTCTTCCCCATTCTGATGCTCGGTTTGAACTGCAGCAGATCGTCTTGACCATGTCTACATGCCTAAATGCATTGAGTTGCTGCCATGTGATTGGCTGATGAGTAATTTGCATTAACGAGCAGTTGGACAGGTGTGCCTAATAAAGTGGCCAGTGAGTGTATATATCTGCCTATTCATCTGTTATCAGATCTTCTTGTTTTCAAAAATTGGTATCAGCATTGGCCTGAAAATCCCTACATATTTTAAGGTGGAATCACAAAATTATAGACAACAACAAGGTCAGACATTCACCAGAGGTTTTAGAGAACAGAGGATTCTTAGACACAAGTCTGTGGACAAGGATTCATTGTTTTATCCACACAGTCCTCTTCAAAGTTACAATCTTCCAGATGTTTCTATCCACCAGATGCACTTCTTGGTGAAGAACAATGTAAAGCAGAGGGACACAGATATGGAGCGGGCTAGAAATTGCAAGCTTTTCTAACATCTGGGTCATCAGTTTTGCTCATTTCTATTGAGCTTCCTGCTTAAACTTGCCAACTAATAAAAGTCAATCTGTCTGTGATAATTGCCAGAAATACTTAAAGGTCTGGACACAGTGTTCTCTGCACATTTTTGAACTGTGATGAGCTATACATTTGTTTCCACTTGTAATGTGATACTGGACAAGAAGGATGGGTAAAAAAGGACAGTGAGTTCTCTTCTGACAATGGAAACACCAGCATATCAGAATGGTGTGATAACTGAAAAGCTGACCATGATTTCCTACTCGCTTGAGTCATAGACACTAAATACAACTTGTTGACAAATGGTATACACAATGTCAACCCAGTACCAACCCCCAACAATATATGAATGAACACCTGTTGAGAGCGTGAGAGATACAGAGGCAGAGTTTAGGAGAGATATGTGAGGCTTTAGTAGGCTAAGGTTACAGAATGCTGGACAAAGGACTCTCCATGACACTCTCCTACCTCTTCCACTCTGGGGGGCTTGTTTCTCGTTTGTGTTCATGAGTGGCTGTGTATGAGTTATAGGCAGAGTTCTAAACATATGCCGAAACTTGTTGGTTACTATTTTGGCTCCTGATTATCTCATTTCAATGTGCTGCCAAAAAGAACTGCCCAGGTGACAGCATGCTAACATTAGCCAGCAACGTACTGAATGTGGGCAATCACTGCTCTTTATTTAGACTCTAGTATCTTCTCTTTGAAGCCAACTCCCCTCAGTCAAGCTCAACTCACATGGCATCTTTGCCAAAACCACTTAGTGCATGCTAGCCCACTGAAATATAGTAGCTACAAAAGTGCTAACTGACAGGTAGCGACAGTCAGTCTAAACATCCAATTCAGCTTAGCATCTCTCCAAGGGGAGGGTAACAAAAAACCAGTTAAATATAATTCTAACTACTTGGATGAAACACACGTAACACCTCAGTGTGTAAGAGGGCTTTTGGAGGAATGTGAACAGGTCTTTGAGATGGTGTCTTTCTGGGGTGGGTGGTCTGGGCCAAGGAGCAGCATCCTGTGGCCTGGGATGCTCTATAATTACCCTGGGGGTGAGGACAGGGTGGCGTCCTCGGGTCTTGGCACCCACAGTTTATGAGGGTCAGAAATAGCAGGGGCACCACCACAAGACTAGAGCAACCTTAGGGGGCAAAAGGCGCTCACATCTGTATATCATTTCCACTGCTCATCTACTTCTCCTTGTCCTGCTCTTCCTTTAAATATGCCTCAATTGGAGACTCTTGCTGCCAGTGTCAATCAGGCTCTGTATGAGTGGCTGCAACAAAGTGTCACTATTATGGACATTACTCACACATAGCCACAAGTCTTGGCACCATTTGTAAACATGTTTTCATGCCTTGCCTTTAATGTGGAAATCAAAACTGGAAGAAATATAGTTGGGTTTACAACAATTGTGGAATATATATTTCAATTTTTCAAGATTCTAGCTCAAAATCTTCATGGGTCAGAAATTCCTGCTAAGTGAATGGATTTATATTGAAGCACGGTGAGAAGCTCCATGGAAATATGTGTGATAACGCCCTTATCAACTCACTCTGTAACAATGTACCATAGCCAAGATTTAGTATGCATGCCGCAACAGCAATTTTCTCAGCTCTGGGCTCAAAGCCCATCCAATTCATTAACTAGAGGCTGAGAAGGCAACGTGTGCATTGCCATATGAAAGCAGAGGCTGTAGGTCATCAAAATTCAGAACCTGACAAAGCAAAGCTGAAACAGGACAACTGAGACCAAGAACACATTAATTTGTGCTTAGATCCTTGTAAGGACACTCTCTGGTATGTTCCATTTCCCTTGACTGAACCTAACTTTAATTCAAACTTGTACCTGAAAATCAAGTCTAATCTATCAAACAGCCCTTGAAGGTTTTTCTGGAGGCCAGTGAAAAATATGTAACTTTCAAAAACTGTCCTCAGTTGCAAGATAAGCCACTCAACATAGTCCTCAGAAAGATAGATACAAAAGTCTACAAATACCCACAATCGTTGTGTCCCTACCTGCAGGGCAGCAAACATCATCATTTCCTCCTCTGTGCACTCAATTTCCTCCAGCAGGATTGCCCATTTTGCCTGTTCATACAGCTGGTTCACTCGGATGGCATCATACTGTGAAGAGTTTGGTCATAGACATAAAAACATTAAAAAACACAGTCAGTGAATAAACAAACTTTCATGCTCTCTCATTCAAGTCAAGAGACACTTGATCTTTTGAATTGCTGGTTAAAGGTTTAAGAAATTAATGACACTGTTGTGTTATCATTCACAGAACATATAGTAATTTGTCAAAAGTAGTACAGTGTTAAATTTGAAATTTTTGCCACTTCCAGTTTCGATGCCGCTTATGCTCAAATGGTGCACGCAGTATAGATCAAGATTGTGGAACTTTGATTCTTTCCTTGCAATATGATGACACAGCCTGTTCTTAAAATCTCCACACTGACTGAAGTTGTGGATAGCATTTGTCTGCCAGACATACCTTTGGGTTGAGGTCAAAGAAACTGTGGTATTTAAACCTTAGCAGCAGCACCTCGTTCTCCTTTACATCCTGCTCCATCAGTGACCTGGATGAATCCAACCACCTGTACAGACAGAGTACAATGTTTTCAGAAATATCTTCTTGGCAACTGATTTCATCTGTTCCCAGAAGTATCCCCCAAACGACAGCATCATGTCTGTCAACATAACCAGACAGGTGAAAGTTCAGATCTCACCCCTGGTTGATCTTCGCTTTGTCCAGCAGGGACTGGGGCTTGTAGAGTTTGACCAGGATGTCTGGTGAGGAGATTGGCTGGCTGACAGCAAGGATGCCAGGATTGCCCTCAGAGAGTGGGCTGTCTCCAAACCAGGCAGAGGTGGGCGACAGTGGGCTGCCATCTCTTGAGTCATAAGTGGGGGTCATAGTCTTGCTGTACAATCCTGGACTGGAGTAGATGCTTCCTGAAAGCAGAAAGACATCATTTAGGCCCTTGAAGGCAAGAGAGAAAAATACAACACACTTAGACACTATTCACAACACACGAAAAGAAAAAAATCGTCCATTTTGTTATACGACAGACAATTTAACTTGCAGTCACAAATATTGTACTTCATCAAATAATGCATCACCGGGAAAAGGGTGAACACTTTTCAAAATGCACACAAACTGGCAGCCCAGCCAGGCCAGATAGTAGTCAACAACACCGTGTGACTAGCAGCCCACACACTGCAGATGAGCTGCACGTCCTCCTGGTTGGATTGATGTGTATCAGCATGCAGATGAGGCACAAGATGATCAGGTTTACCCATTTGCTCACAGTTAAAAAGCCTGCAGGAACGCACTGCACACATCAAACACCTGCACAGCTTGCCACAAAGAGGAGATGGGAAGTACTATGATATGGCAACGAGAGTCATGGAAGAATGAGGAAAAAGTGCCAAAACTTTTTTTTTTTAATTTTAGAAGCTCTTAATTGATCTTAATGTTGATATTTCTGTATATTTTGGGTTCAGTTTTTCAATGAAATTGGATATTGATTGCAAATGTAATAATGAATGAAAGCAATGAAAGTGAATTTCCTGTTGGCTGGCCTTGTGGACCATTTTTAGCCACATACTCCTCCATTCCCTCTCTCCTCTTGTAGGGCCTAGGTCAAGGAATAACACTGGCTAAACCTCTAAATCCCCTCTGAAATCAGGAAGTGGGCTTGGTTTGTGTTTGTGAGTGTGCACGCGTATGTTTGTGTTTGCAAGCTGAGGTCATGAGAACAGGGTGCAGGCTATGGCCACCCATTCCTGGTGGAGAAGGCTGTTATTCATTCGTCCATTCGCTGCGTTTCCCTAATGCTGAGTTCAGCTGGTCAGGGAGAGTACTTCTATCTCGCATAGGGTCTCTTGAAGAATCCAAAATATCTAGAGACCATGCACAAGGGGAGAGCTGACAGCCCATTAAAAACATCACTAGGCCTCTTCCATCCTGTTTACAGACTCTCAAAAACAGTCGAAAAAGACACAAAGAATGTTACAGGCATTGCCTCCCTATTGCTTGCACACTGGAAAGTCACAGAGAGGGAGGGAGAGAGTGATCCCAACAATGGGCTATGAGAACAAGATGTGAACCATGAGAAGTTTATGTCTCCAGTGGATTTTTATACTCAGCATGAGCTGTTGGTTGAGGAGAGTTGCTTGAGTTATAGTCCAACAATATTGTAAAAAGAAAATAAAAAATCTGTATATAATATAATTTTGCTGCTTGTGAACATGTCTCATCTAGAACTGCCTGTAGCAAGCCATTAATGGGCTATAAATTGATTAGCTATCCTGGATAACTCAGAGAACACAGTGAATGAGCCTTAGGCAGCTGTAAGAAGCTTTGAGCTACAGTCTGATGGAAGGCAAAGCCTTTATCATATGACCACCTAAGTCAGCTGACTTCCTCTGGAAGAGTCAGTTGACTTGACTGCTAGTCCCAAAGGTTACAGATGTCATGTGACCTCAACACTCCAGCTGTGGGGGTGAAGGGTAGGGAAGGGTGGAGGAGGGAGGCAAGGGTGAAGAAGCATTGCTGAAGAGTAGAGGATAGGGGAAATCTTACCTTTGACAGGTCCGATGTATATTATCTCAGACGCTAGGATGAAAAAAGAATGAGTAAGAGAAAGAAAGGTAGGAAAGGAAAAGAGAAAAGCAAAGGAGTGGGGACAAACAGGGCAGATTTAAGATATATAGAACTCTATAGGGACAGGATGAAACAAGAGAAAAGAAAAGAGTAGGAGAATACGAGAATGAGGAGATTTTTGGTATTTCCATGGGCACTGCCAACTGCTAGCCTCAAGATAGGATGACTCAGTTCACCCTTTTAGAAGAGGAACATCACCCTGGAATGACTAGTGAAGTTCTGCTGTTTCCATCCACCCATTCATAGCCACCCAGCATTGCATGACTGATTGAAATCCCAGGCAAGGCGTTGGTCAATGTGACCCAGCCCTGCATATATAAACTGCAGCATAAATACGAAGTGCTGGCTATCCAGGGTATGTCATTCTCAATGCTGACAGGAAAGATAATTAGATACTAGAGTCATTTTAAAATGTGGCGAGCCCAGTCTGACTGCACAGACCAGCATCATGGCCAACATCATTTCTCACATCTGAAACAACAGCTGAGGATTCATAACATGGCCTTTCTAGCAAATGATCAATGTGGGGGCCTTGCAGACAGAACAGGAACATGGGGTTTTGCAAATGGAACATTTAAAGATGCAGAGTGAGGTTTTGGGGGGGGGGGGGTGCCACTCTCCAAGTGGAAATAGTTTTTCAGTGCCATATTATGAACTTTAGAGTTCACCATCAATAAGCTGCTATTTGATTGTAGAATAAGGATGGATCTAAATGTGTAGTGTTCCAGCTAATGTTCATGACATTTTTCCATTATTTGCCATTCAACCAACAGTACTGTTATTTACCAAGACTGACACTTAACTGAAGCTAATTAGGAGAACATTTGGTAGAAAATAGGATGACGCAAACTCGGTACACGTAATTCTTAAACAATTTGAAACCCACAATGAAGTTAGAGCATGATCAGCTACAGCAAGCCTTCCTCCCCTTCTCTCGCTCTCTCTCTTGCAGTTGCAAAGGAGATGTTTGGGGTTCTGATTGCATCACTGTCTCACTCTGCAAAGCCTTGTGATTTCAATCAGGAGACCTGAGCTCAAGGACCAGCCCTTCCCCACATGGGACAGAATAACGCCTTACAACATGGCCTGAAATACACTTTCTGACCATAGCATGTGATCTGATAGGGAGGAGTTGGTGACCATAAACAGATTCTGAACATTCTTGTTGAATCTGTTTGCACCACTTAAGAGTGTGCTAAAAAGTCTCCTGTGGGGGGGGGGGGGGGGGGGGGGGGGGGATCAAACCATATCCGGTGCAGCACACCCTTGGAGAAAAGCAATGATGCAACTTTGAGTGGGATCAGCATGTTCCGTGCATCACTGAACTTAAACGTTTTTTCTACCATTCACTATAAACAGGCATAGGAGACTCAAATAAACTGCAAATCTGCTGCTAGCTTGATCGAAGGCAATGGCATGTTTCCACTCACATGAGAGAGTACAGATGTACATTGAGCTCAGTCTAAGAACCAGCAGACAGAGTAGAGGCCAGGGAAGAGGAGTATCAAAACAGACAATGAGTCCCATTCATCCTGTCTAACAGTGTTAGCAGTTTTGGTTCATGCTAAGTCTCTTGACAGCAGTGTAGCCTGTTTTGTTCTTCTCCTCCCTGCTCACTTGGTTGCAACTCTTCCATCACTGGTGGAAGGAGGGGGGGGGGGGGGGGTCATGTAGCCTGGTTTGGGTTTAAAATGGCAGCGTGACCAACTATGTGTGGAATCTCAACCATTCTTCATCCTCCCTGCCAAGGAACTGAGAGACAAGGCTGCAGAGACTTAGATGCAGGCCTCAAACTCACACATTCATATTTGGTCACTAGCAGGGTGCAGAAATCTGCAGTTATCTTGTGCGATCTTCTAACCAGACATGCACCCTGATACATAACAAGAATGGAAGATGCTCCACAGCAGCCAGTGGAGTCTTTTTGGGAATGTGTTGTTACATTTCATAATTACATGTGGAGATGAAACAAGATAATAAGACATACATGAGCTCTGAAACAAAAAAATCCAATTCATAATAATGGAGCTTATTACAACCAGTCATTTTCACTGTGCTAATATTACTCTCTCATTTAGCTTTTATCACATAAGGCCTTTTTAATGCCGAATTATTTCTTATGCTTAAAACCGTAAAAGGATTCGGATGAGCACTAAATAAAGCAGCATTATGTAATGTTGACCTCATTACCATGATCATAGGATCTGCATCAGTTATGCTAAAGTCAAAATGCATTTACTAATGGCTAACAAAATGACTACAGGTAGGTAAGGGTCTTGTTTACTCTTTTTGTTGTTTAAGCTTCCTAAATAAACCTGTTCTTTAGTCTTTTTGGCCTCCCATGAGGTCTGATCCAAGAATTCCAAGCTAGCATCCGGTACCTAAAAGGAGCACTATAAGCAAGCAGGAGTTTCGTGCCCCGTCAGCTCAATAGTGCTGAAAGACACATACTTAGCTTGGAGGAGGCATGAAAGATGCATTACTCTCATTGTTCCAAAGTCTGTGCCATAAAAAATAAAATTTGAAACCTTATATGCAAAAATTTATATATCATAATATGATATCAATATTAGATTACCATATGAGCGCTTACCTGACCCAGGGGTTAACAACGGACCCTCCAGCTCCAAATCGTCTTCCTCCGCCTCCTCCAACTTTTTCTTCTTCTTCTTGGGATCACGCGGCTTACGCAGTAGAGATAACTCCTCCGGGTGGCGGATATCTGGAAAGAAGTAGCACAAAAAGTTCATTTGAAGTCACTTTGGCAAGAACACTTCACCAAAATCAAGAAAACTGAACAATAACACATACCAGATTTTTCAACAACATGTTTCAAATAAATCTCATGACCTCTCATGAAGTGAACAGGCTGTGTGTGTAAACTGTAATGAAGGTGAACAGAAGAAAGCCAACATAAATTGGTCTGAGGCAACACAGGGACAGAGAAGATGGGTAAGAAATGCAGACAGCTGCATGTACGAGTGGTGGAAAATTGCAAATCCCTCTTCTCAGGGCTCTAACAAATCTTGCTTTAACTGTAATCCCTGACTGAGACAGGCCAGACACAACCTCAATCTCCCTTTTACCCCACTTTGTCCAACTATTTCTCTCTCTCTCACACACCTACACACACACGACTAAGTTACTGCCAGTGAATTTAGTTACTAATGGAACAGTAACAGTATAATTAAAAAAAACAATAAATATTTGTCTTTGAAGCAGATAATGCAATGCAATGCAATGCAATACTCAACCATATCCTAACTGTACCTTTGTGTGTGTATGTGTGGAAGAGTTGTGTTCGAAATCCAAATCAGTACATAAGACACCACACTGAATCTAATGACTAAAACAGAGCAGCCTGTCTCCCTGGCTTCTCGCTCCTCTTTTCACTCCCTCAGGCTTGGAGGCCACAGAAGCATCATTCAACAGCAGCAATGATGTTTGAAGATTGGCTTGGGATGGCTCTTATGTAGGGGGTGAGCTGGCCTGAATGTGTCAGGACTAGAAAAGTTGGAGCTAGTCTTGAAGCACATCTGGACCTTCAACTGGATTTGGTTGTCTCAAGAATTTCTTATATATTAAGATAAAAACTGACATTTGAGTGCCTAAATTTGTTATTGTCGCTTTTTTTTGCTTGGAGCAGTTGTAGATTAAACTTTGTCTCTTAATTTGTCAATGATTGGAAAGGTGATCGAATACGCTGCTGAGAGTGCTGAGGGAAGCATGAGCAGAGGGAGAAGGGGAGAACGTCTTGGCTTTGTAAGAAAGCTTGTTTGATTTGTGTAACTAAAGCAAAAGCATTCCAGGAGTTTTAAAAACTACCAGATGGGAGCTCACGCTCTCCCTCTCAGCCTCCCTCCTCCTCCATTCTCGCTTCACTGCAGCAGAGAAGCACAATCCCTGTGCCCTTATACAGCCATGTGAGATGCAGGCGTGCTGCCGAGCCTTAGCCCTACTGAGCTGTGAGAGCGGACTGATACACACTTGACTGTGTCCTTTGGTGAGGCACTAGAGAGGTATGTGGCATTTTACTTAAAAACAACAACAACACATCTTTATGAGTACCATGCAATAATATTACTGCTAAACGTAGCATTGATCCATTCGGTCTATGAAACTGTTGCTAACGATTAGGATTATCAGAGGAGGGTCAGGGTCTACGGATCAAATAAGTCCCTGATGAATGCAGCTTTTGATCAAATCTAAGCATACAAACAAACAAAAAGGAAAACACCCCAAAACTTATCTGCAAAGAAATATCACAACAGGCCACTCTACTACAGTAATTCAGTGAGCACCAGAGGAGAGAACCTGTGGGTGAGGTAAATAGGCTTTCACCAATTCTCAGAGTTCAGGAAAAGATATAATACAGATTTATAAAAGACAGATATAATAGAGATTTCATGTCTACTATTACTATGGTGTAAATGCCACCAAGAACAATACATCATGGAGAGATTAGCAAAATGGACCAAAAAGAACAGTGGCTAGGATCATTTAAATGTACTTCACCAGTATTTTTCAAACAGGCAAGCTTTCCAGTCAGCTGCTACTGACAGACTCAGCAGAGTGTTCAATTATGTGTTTATAAAGTTCAGAATCATGATCTGGTGGTGGAAAGAAGTGAGCCTACAGTAACCGCATACTTGTGGCCAGTGTGAGGAGGTAGAGGAGGGTTAAGGGTGGGAGATGCTTACAAAAGCTTGGTTCATTTCCAGGTGCAGAAACGACACAGAGACAATAAGACTTGATCTTCCATCCTTGAGGCTTTTGGCAGTTTGCAGGCCTGCAGCCAGAGGTGAGAGCTTGACCATGAGCCAGCTGCACATGCAAGATCTACTCCTCGGAACACATGATTCATTGCCTCAAGTACGGCCAGTCTTGAATCACAAACACAGTCACATTCTAATTTTACAGCCATTACGTTAACGTACAAACAGATAAAGACCCTATATGGACAAGAAAAATTTAAGAGGAATGATTTCATCTTTTATTTTGCTTGCATATTTCAACAAGGTTACTTATTGGGATGACTGATCAATACTCAGGAACAATAAAAACATCTTTCCCCAGCTAACTAAGTGTAACTTAGTACTAAGTTACTAAGAGTAACTAAGCTACTACAGTTTTGGTCAACAGGGAAACATCATGCATATGGTGACATATTTCTGACAGTACAAGTCAACTCAAATACTACCACATGAAGTACTAAAGCTGACTAAACTGGATATCTTCTACGTGAGGGAAAAACTGCAATCATTGCCCTTATCAGACTGTTTATTTTCGGATATTCTAATTGTTCAGCAAGCAGGAGGACAAAGGTGCCTTAAGGACACACAAAAAGGTGAATAATGCTTTTCAAGAGTTGGAGCTGCCCCCTGCCCCCACTCCTCTTGTGTTATGACAACAGTTCTGAGCTCTCTCAGGCCAGACAGGCTGACCATGGTCGTCTGTTGAATCAAGATGATGAAGCAACAATCCCACAGAGACCTTAAGAAGTTTCTGGGGAAGGTCTGATTAACACTTTACCACGATAGGAATACTGCACAGTTGAGTCATTCTTTCCTACCTTATTGTCCTATTCTACTGCAATCACCTCACCTTATGGTAACGTTTCAGGTAAGCACAAGAAATATAGGTGGCAGTATTGTAGAGGCGATTTGTACTTTTTCAGAGATTAGTACCATGTCACAGTTTTCCCACACACGGTAGCAAAGGAGTGCTTACAAAAAACATGCAGTGCTTAAGTGAAGCAGCCTGACTCTTGTTACCCTGAAGTGGTGCTTTGCTGGGAAAAGCAGCCTCATTTTGTGCCACCTCGGGCTCAACGGTCATGTGTTAATCTCTTGCGGAGACCACATTTTGTGTGCTAGCTCACAGGAAGACTTAAACAACCTCCTGTCAGAAGGAGGAGCAGAGTGTGTGTTTTAATGTGTTAAAGTGACTGAAGTTAGGCCAGGTTGTCTAGACAGGACAAGCTGATGTCTGACTGGGACTCTTCGCATCTGGACAAATTAGTCTTTAAAGCAGCCTGAAGAGGTGATACAAACATGTAATATTTTTCCCATGGAATCATAAACCTCAACTTCTGTATTTCATACAGGATTTCTACACTGGCTATAACTCAAGAAACTTCATAGTTTAAACAGGCTTTGGACTTAAATACATAATGTACTTGAACTCAGAATTTCCCAAATTGTTGACATAGTCCAAAAATTTTACCATGCAACTTAAAGTGGAAAACCCCTCATCCTTTGACTGGACTATCAAATAAGCAATGCAGCACAGGATGTAAGAGCTGCCAAATGTATTCAGAGGTCAAAACAAAAGTGGAACTGAAAGATTTCATACTTTACAGTATGCCAAAGTTATTGCTGAGTCGTCTCTGCAGCCCAGATGGACTGTGTCTCTGTCCGACTGTGTGACTACAGACAGCTGGTATGGACATGGGAGAAAAACAGCAGTGATAATTGGTTTCATAGTTTTTTTTTTCTGTGAGTCTTCTGGTGATTTCTTATGTTTTCCATGAATAGGATCCACCCTGTTAAAAGTCTGCATTTTCCTTAACACAAAAGCAGAGGAAAAAAAGGAGTCTGAGGTGAACACATAAAAAATACAGAGGGTGTTGAGATGAAGAAAAAAAAAACAACTACACTGTAGTAATGAACTCTGAACTTGGTTAGAAACAGGAAATGGCTTCTGTGTGACTGAGTGGACATGCCAGAGGAAAAAAAAAACTCTTCAAATAGATTATGAGAAAAGAACTTGAGTCAGTGATATGTTTCACCCCCCCCCAAAAAATCTCTCTCTCTTTTCCAGGATGTCTGCCCCTCCCTTACTGTCAGGAGTGAAGGCCAGTTGGACAGGCCACATCACTTCCTATCCCCTGTCCTGATTCTCTATGTTCTGCAACTCACAGGCATTCAGCAGAAAATATGGACCGGAAATTGTACTGCCAAGAGTTGCCCTGATAACAGAAAGTGAAAGGTTTCCAAGTCAGGCCAGCTGTAAGACAGCTATGTCTGCTCTCATGACCTCAGTTACAGTTGAGAACAATGCTGTCATACTATATTGCAAATGATAAGGCAGAGTGATGTAAAGGCAATATTAGAGGCCTGTCATACTGGAGGGGACTTTTCACACCACCATACACAATAGCTTGCAACAAATTGGCAGGTGCAAAGTCAGCCAAAAGCAATTTGTCTTGAATTTCAATGGAATTAAAACAGATTTATTACAGAAGCAGCAGATACATTTCGAAGGCCAGGAGAAAACTATATGCACCAATTTCTCCTCTACCTCCCCGTTTCCAAACATGTCTTTGTATATTACCATTCGATAAAATGTGTCATTTTCTAATTTTCATTTCACAGAACAGCTCTCTGAAAATGTAAAGAGCTCTATTTTCTACCAAATCAAGAACAAGGCTAAGTGCTACTTGTAAATGCAGAGACAAAAATAAGAAAGCTGCCATATGAGACCCGGATCCTGCCTGCGGAACACAGTCAGGTGACAAAGACAACAGGTGTGTTATGAGCCTGCCTGATGGGAGGATTTAAATGGCTGGAGTGTCTGACACCCTGCAAACCCTACTGGAGACAGACAGAAAACCTGAGGAGGGTAGTAGTTAGCAGGTTAGGGGTCACTGGGATCCAGTGTGTGACCTCTGACTCCTCTCTGACAGGACACTGTGGTGCCAAGTGATCGAAGACATCAGTCTAATGTATGACCTAGACAATTATACCATGAACATGATATTAGTTCACTTAATCCTTAATCCCATTTTAAAATAAAACTACCAAATCAACAACCTTGTCTGCTTCCTGTTCTTGATAATCAGGGGGGAGGATTATTTATATATGTACTGCATTGCATCTCTATTGTGTGTGCCTGTTTTAAGTCTGCAAAAGTTTGATAATCTCTGTTTACTCAACATTAACGGAGACAGATTGAGCCCTTGTTTCAAGGACACAGCTCCAAAGCAAACAGGGGATGACCAGTAAAGAGACCTGACTCAGGCATATGCAGCCCTAAGAATATGTTTTATCAACACAACAAACTACCAAGGATGAAAAGAAAGTGAGTGCCAAGCATAAAAAAAGGACCTGTTTTGCTAAATTTAATGTAGAATTTTTAAAACCTTTCCAAAAATAGGTGTAAAGCAAAATGTTTCTAGTTGCACACTGTCAGTAAGACTGGCCAAACTTGTGGAATGGCGATTTCACTCTCAAAAGTAGTTTAATTCCCCCACCTCCTTCCCAATCCGTCACACCTCATCTCACATTTGCTCCAAGACTGTTTTCCACATCTCAGACTGCTTGCTGCGTTTCAAATGAGACCATCATTCCACTTACTGAAAGTTTTGCAGATGTCCGAGACTGCCTTAAAGACCCGGTCCGAGAAGTTGACCTTGACCTTCATGTGCTTCATGTTTGGAAGCTGAAGACGGAGAAGCTTGTGCTGTGGCGTGAAGAGAAGCCTGGCGTCTGCTTGAATGCCATACTTGTCCAGTGTCCAATGGGTTTTCAACAGCCATGTCTTCTTCTTCTCCCACCAAAGAGCATGGTCTGACCAGTCTTTCTTCACATCTGATGTGGGTAGGAAAAGAGAGCAAAGATGAGAATGTGATGTTAAGGGATGTCAACTGACCAATAAACAATATAAGTTTGACCAAGTTTTATTTATATAATATACTGGCTTTTCTCTAAAAAGATGGATCAATGATAAAGTAGATTACAAAGCCATTTTATCTACTGACAGCAAGGTAAATATATTAACGACCTAACCAAATATGTCCCTCCACAGCAGAGGATCACATTCAACATGGATGGGTGGGGGGGAGGTCCAAGAAAAGGTTTGCACGGGGCGGTGAAGTCAAAATGAGAGGGAGGAGCACAGTTTGTGTGTCACTGTGGGGATATCAGGTTCATACCTCCCTCTTTGTTGCAAAGTCACACAGTGATCCCTCTAAAGCAGAGACAAGCCATTCAAAACCTCACATTGCTTCTAGGCTTCTGCTCTGCAGAGACTTAACACAATGGGGATGGACCTGTGGTCTCATGTTGTGTGTCTGACTTCAAGTGAAAGGTGAAGACTGTAGGGAATGATGGAACTCAAAGCAGCTGTTTTGCAGATCACCTTGCTCTGGTTTCTATACAAGCAGCGTGGGGAGGGGGGGGGGGCGCCTTACGTTGCGTTTCAGATGTCAGTCAATTTAAAGCCTGAGGTAAAAGTGAAAAAATGCATACGTCCTCCAATCAGAGAAAGTGTGTGTTCCTTTACATCCGTGCCATATCAGTTTACCATACAGTCTCACATCAGCATGGTAGGCTACAGTGATTTAAGAATGGAGTCTTCTTGGCTTACACACAGGCCATCCTATATATTACTATAATTTACTTTGTGATAAATGATTGCTTTATTAGCAAAACAATAGTTGAGATGGACTGAGTAGGCTTATAATTTGTAGCATATTATACTTTCTAATGTCTCCCCTGAGTAGTGATGTCATTACTCCAGCATTAGTCCAGGAAGCTACTTTCCAGTTCGGTGTCTCATTTCTTCCACCCACATTCTCTACGCCGACACTCCAGCCAATCCCCTCACTCTGGCTTTCTCATTCTTTCACTGAGTCACTGTCCAGACACAAGATGACGGTGCACTCAGTCATCCTTCAATTAGAGAATTCAAACTAAACCATTTCAGGTTAACATGTGTGTTCAATGTTAGAACGATATAGTCAGAAGACTAAAAAAAAAATCACCTTAGATGAAAAGAACATACCCATATTCTAAATTGACATGTCGTAATATTCAAGGTGTCCATCAGGAAGAAAAGATGGATCATCAGTGCCTAATGGAATGGCCACCCACAACACTAACATCTATATTTAGGCTCAGTCTGTATTTAGTTACAGTGGTACTTTCAGCTCATACTAAAATGCACACAATAACACTGACATACATCTAAGGTCTTCGCAATTATTGAATATGATGCAAATGACATAGGCTACGGTTCTCTTATGTCCCTCATTAAGTAAACACATCTACTTTAAATTCAAGGCTGGTAGCACATTAGCTAAAAGCGGCACCAAACACCCCCAGCTACCAATTACAGTGCACATGAGAGAGGACACAGCAACTGATGGACAAATTGTAAACCTCTCTTATTAATTACGTTCATTTCTGGCACGTGCAGCACAGCATGGACTCAATAACAACCATCACAATGCAACACTGTTATATTACGATGGAAAAACATCCCTTCCATCTGAAAGGAATACAGTAACATTGTCAACAATGTCTTGACATTACGAAGCATGCTTTGCATGGACTGATTTTGAAAGATACCTTTTGTTGATCTCCGTCTGTCACTCAAATCAGCTTGGTGCCATGGTAACTTAAACCATTACACACCAAACCATATGCACTGCTGGCACTCTTCTGTGGATCTCATCTACAAGCCTAATGAAAGGGATTAACAGGCGAGTGGGAGAAACAATAGATTGTCTGCTTAGAATCAGGAAACAAGACTGCTGTGATGAAAGTAAAGTAAACTGGATTGAAGAAAGGATTACACAGGCCCTTGTTTGAGATTGGGAGGAAAGTTTAAGAAGAGAATGGCCACCAGGATCTCAGTGGAGGTATCAAGAAGGTCTACAACTATGTGAATTGATTTGGGGTAAGTTTGTTTGTCAAGCTGTTTGGTAATTAAAAGTTTACTCCAACAGGGCAAACACTTGGTATTGGACTGAAAACATTCCACGCTTTCTTCTGGGGACCCCTGTGTGTTACTCCAGCAGCATGAGGTCTAACTGTTATTACTTCATTCTGATGCATCAGCTGTGCAGAAAATATCCTCCTCTTCCATCAGAGACTGCTCTCAACTGCACTGTAGCCATTAAAGGTTAAAATAATGAGAGGGAGTAAGGAGGGGAAAACTGAAAATAGACTTGGATATATTTTCATAACTCTCCTCACAGTTTTTCCTGTTAGAACCGTGTAATTTCTGGTGTCTGGGAGCAATGCAAAACAGCTAGCATTAACATTTGGCATTGAGAGCATCACCACAGACCATATTCTATAGAAATGTCCTCATACTCAGCATGCATGACCACCATGCAGTCTGTGGAAAGGCATGAATGCTCATCTTGGCTAGTCTCAGACTCAAAAAGACTCTTTAAGGCCTTCATGTCTCAACCCATTCCTAAAAACCCAAGTGGACATAGCCTTTTCCTCTGATTGCTTGTGTCATTACGCAGTGGTACAATGTATTGTGATTGGATGAGGGCAGCATAGGAAGGCGTTCAATGGCTTCTCTCAGCAACAAGGTGGTAACTCAATCCGTAAAGAGGGAGGGAGAGAGGGCGAATGGCCTCTCCTGGCTAAAAATACAATCTGCCAAGCCTGACGTAATGCAGCAGCCAGCGCAGTGAGGGCCTAAGTAATTGAGAGCATTAAATGTGGACCCACAGCCCCTCTATTGAGTGATGTGTGTGTGCACACAAGGAGGGCCTGAAAGACAAGGGAAGGGGAATCAGAATCGAAAACCATGTTTTATGACCTCTGCAGGACGTGAAAGATGATACCACAATTGTGAGTGTGTGTGTGTGTGTGTGTATGGGAGTGTGTGTGTGTGTGTATGGGAGTGTGTGTTTGGGATCTGTTGAAGAGATTGTGTTCTCATCCATCCATTAACTACATTAGCTGTGTGTTTGTGCTTTTGCTTTAACAAGCTAAATTAACCCATAAATTCTGTCAAACTGAGTTCTTTTTATGCACCACCACACCTCAACCAAGACCACGTATACAATAATAATAGATACTGCTTTCAAAATATAAGCTTTAATGGTGCACTATTCTAAAGTAATAATGTATTTTAAGTATAGGATTGTAGGGAGCGACTTTAAAGGAGTTTCATGGGGATAACACAGAAAACTGTAGTGTCCCTCCTCCCTACACTCTTTGTACTCCATCCATCTCTCCCTCTCTTGCCTGAGTATCTCTGGTGTTTACATTCAGAGGCAGCAATGTTTATGGAGGCCTGTCCGTGAGGGGGAGGAGACAGGGTGACAGAGGAGAAGATGAGAGAGAAGGAATGAGAGGAATGAAAGAAAGGCAATGTGGAGGATGACCATAGGACAAGAGGGGCGCAGAAAGTGGACACACACTAAGAGGTGAGAGTGAGAAAGAGAGACAAGATTTAACACAGCCTGAAATAAAAGTGTAAATAATAGAGGTGGGTGATATAGATTTGAAAGAGTATCACAATATTTACTGTTTTTTGAAGAATATAAAGGGCAATATTAAAATAAATTTAGTATCATAAAACAATCTTTTTGGCAAGAAGTCAGTTTTGAAAACCCTGCATACACAAACAAGACCAAGTTAGACAAACAGTTAAAGAATCTAGGAGGATGGCTCAAAGTGCAAATGTTCTGTATGTATACAGAACAGCAATTTCTCCATAGCCTGTATGTGAACCTGACCCAGCTGAACTCAGGTGGGCTGAAGCCTGAATAATAGTAGTATAATATTAATAATACTGCGTACTGAAACTGTTAACCTGCACCTAAAGAAATAAATACAATTTCTTGTTACTGCAGAGCAGGTAGGCACACCAACACTTCTTAACATTTGACTAGCACTGAACCATTTAAGGAGCAGCCTCATGCCATTGTTACAAGCCACATTAAGTCTCTGAATGTTGCTTTTACAATGTGCATGCCAAAAGGGGCAGTTTATAGTGGGTGGCAGAATGCTCTAAATGAAGCTTCACAAAACCTTCATACTTAACAAAGCACATGCCAAATGAATGTGCAAGCCTATTAGCTTTTGTATACATTTTACAACATGGTCTGTTGATGTCTTTACTATCGGATAGAATGCTAACAATATGACCGCCAGGATACCGTACTGGTAACTATCTCTGAACTTCAGTTGTAGTTATCTGACCAGCCTTGTCCTTCCTTACACAAGGTACCTGCAAGAGCAGGCAGCACAATTTCACGGCTCCTTTTGATGATTATAACAATGATGAATCAAACAAACTGTTTAACATTAGGGCTGAATGATCAACTCTACTGTCAGATTAATAGAGATAACCGATCGAACACCCAAATGGGTGTGAGGAGTTATATCACAGTTCAGCAGTGAGAAAACCGCCAGCATAACTGTAGAACTCACTCACACTTATCCAAGTGGTCTTGTGCTGTGCTTAAAAACAACTACCCCCTCCCCACTGCCTGAGCATGTTTATGTCAACAATGAGCTGTACCAGTGTGATATTTGTTTAGGAATCTCAAAGATCTGATGTTGTCATTCATCACAGGAGTGGGACAGGACAGGAGTAAAAACCAACTCCCATTTCAGGCCCGGTACACTACACATTATTACAAAAGAAAGAACTTGCAAGTTTGCACCCCAAAGTGTATCTTTGCTACTTAGTGAATGTACAGTGAACAAGCAGCAGATAGGAGACAAATGGCACATAAAACATTCACAGATTCTCATTGCAGGTGTCACTCATCATACATCTGCATATATCTTTTCTCTATCTGTTGGATCAGGTGTGCAAAGGATGTGTGCTAGGGTCAGATAATGTAGACCTGATAACCCATCGGCACAGGCCCATCTTATGTTCTGCAGCTTCTTTAGATGGCGTTGGTCAGCACCCAGACAGACCTCAGCTTGGTCTCCCATTCATTCCCCTGATTGCCAAACTCCCTTTAATACCATCTGTTTAAGTAAAGGACTTTATCATCCTATTCATCATAATTATTTGGATTGGCATTGGCAAATAAAAAGGGCTGTCCCAAAAACTTTTCTCTATAGTATCCATAAAGACTGATAAACTGTCTCAAAACAGGAATAAATATTGAACACAAAATGAAAGCAAAGCAGACAGTCAGCTGATACTGGAAGCAAAAATTGAGCTCATCACATTGATAAGAGATGACACACATTGCAGGTCATGAGTTCTCTACTGTGTTTTTGAAGTGTGATGTTTTTCATTAGCTATCAGAGCCAAGCTATCAGACAAGCACGTATGAAGTGCAAGCCTTTTTCATCTTCAGTCATCGGGTGATAAAAATCATTACAAGAGGGAGAGGCTGGTCCTGCTGTTTCCTTGGTGACTCCTGGGTGACGCCATGGCGCCAGTGGTGCAAGACGACAACTTGTTTTGATACAAAGCAAAGACATGGATCTGCAGGTTCATCGGCCCAATTCTCTCCTTTTCAAAACAAACATACACATAGTTTATCCTGTTTTATAACATGAAAAGCTTACCCTTCCTACATAAATTCCTTGTCCTAAGCAGGTTAAAGGTCGCAATTCCCAAGCACTGAGAGTGGAATTAACTGCTCCACACTTGCCTTATATTAGATCTTATGTAAGTGGCCTTTAGGCACTCACTTGCTCATGCAGTCATAAATGATTGCATCAACATCAGATAGCAACACGTATTCAACAGGTTTGATAGACAGGTGACAACCATATCTGTTTGGTAGACATCAGATAATGAGTCTCACAGATTATAATGAAGATTGAGAGGATACAGTGAATTTAACAGCACTGAGGCTTCTACTAAGGACAATATAATGCAACATAGTCATTGTCACGAGTCAGTTGCATACCTTGCAACTGAAGAAAGAAAACAATGAAACTGGTTTTCTGACTCACAACAAATGATCAAAGGATAAAACTACCTTTTCCAACAAAGTCACTCACTAACAACCGATTAATCAATTCAAGCTGTCTTCACTAATACCATTACAACTCAAGTGACAGTCCATCGACAGCGTGAGATGAAAATCGGTGAAAGGACGGCTCACGTTCATGTCAATTATCAATAACAATCAACAAGAGGTATTGTATCTGCAACACACAACACCTTTAAACTAAATTCTACTAGCATGCTCTCAGAACCCTCTCAAGCTGTTAAACCTTGCCTGACAAAGCAGTTTGGCCAAGTATCACAAAATTCTGCTCTTAAAGATTTGAAGGATGGAGAAATAAGAAAAGTTAATCAGATGTGTGCCCTGTATTTGTAACACATGACAAGTAAGATTCATAGGGTCATTGCTTTCCTAATGGAGCCAAGGGACTTTATGTTTGGAACTAGTAATGGCCGTAGACTCGACAGGATCAATAACTAACACAAAGACAGACAGCAGTCTAAATTGATGACACAACACAGAAAATCCCCCCGAAACATCTCAGCTTTGCCATTGGGCCTGTGCTTCAGCAAAAGCCCTGTTAAACACTGGTACGATTCTTCTGACCGCCATAGTTCACCATATTGGAACTTGAGGATGGGAAAATAGAACCAAGGTTGGTAGGAGCAGAGTTGTGTCAAAATATGTAGGAAGACGGACCAGGTTCTCATTGAAAGAAAATTCCCGTGGTGTAAAACTGGAATTTTAAGAGGAAATCTAGGAGCACACAGTCTGCTAGAGTAAGAAATGAGAACAACCATGATGGCGTTGATGTATAGGGAGTGGCCTGAGGGCTATTAGAGGAAACCTCCTTTGAGACAGACAGTTTGTATCCATTTGTGTCATAATCCAAACACAGCAATACAGTGGTGGTGCTCCCCTCCACCCAGACCCAGCTTTATACAATTAGGCATTCAGGGACCCGGTGGAATAATAACATTACAAACTCTGGGACAAAGATCAGAGGACCACAAAGACAATATTCATCTATCCAATCCATCTGTGTCTCCTGCCAGATGTCCCCTGGGGATGTGATTGGCCATCCCACTGATGCCTCCATGAGCTGGATGACAGGAAGCTGTGCTACTCCCCAGCTTTTAGTTGCATCTCTTACAAAAACCTGTGCATGATTTCTAGATATTTAGGGCTGCTACAGGCAAACTTACCAGTACAATATTAGACACTCTGTAGTATGGTTGACTTGTTAAAAGAAAGAGAAATTTATATTTTAACATAAAAATAGGTAGCCTCTGTCACTGTAATCTATTATTTCAATTGCAGCTATGTTTTAAGCTTTATCCCTTGGTTTTTAAAACAAACCCTAGAACTGTTCCTTCATGTAAAGGGGAGAGTCAAAGCGAAATGAATGAAATGTGGCCTATCCCAAACAAACTGTACTGTACTGCCTGCCACTACCAGAAGGTGAGGGGGACAAAAAGCAACTGGCTGAGATTCCCATAGGACTCGTGAAAGTTTGCTCTGCTGCATGTTTAAGATGCCAAACATAAGTTGATTATATCTTCCTTGACAAGCACGGAAGTTCTTCCATGACAGTAAACGAAGAATACAGTAGGAGGTGAGGGGGAAAAAAAAAAAAAAAAAAAAATATATATATATATATATACACATACATACATACATACATACATACATACACACACACACACACACACACACACACACTGTATATAAATGAAGGCAACGTGACCATGCTGTGAATTTCAAAGATAAGTCAACATGCTCACTCAGAAAAATACATCATGTGACACATGTGGAGCAGCATTAAGCCGCTGACACTTTTCCCACATGACCCGCGATCTGGGGAGCACATCAAAATCAAGTTTATTTCAGTTTAAAAGACTTTGTCCCACAATGCGTAAATAATCAACTCTATTCCATAGCACAGAAACATAACCACAGATAGAGTTAAGTAATGGGTGAGAGTGAGGGAAACAGTCTTTTACTGAGTCATGGAAATCTGTTCTTAATGGTAACGTGAGAACTCTTCATATATTTCACAGCCTACAGCAACATTGGCAATCAGAATGTTCAAAGTCAAAAAATACAACATATCTATTAGGTTGGGCTGAAAAATTAAGTCTATACAAGGGAAATGCTGATTAGGCATACGAATATATGGGCCAAGGGTCAACATGAGCACATGAGTACACATAGCACAATCATTGAATGCAGCATCTTGCAAGTGAACAGGAAAGCTCTGGCTTGGGCAGGACCGGTACTTAGACTAACTACTTCCTGTCAGAGAGATTAGAGCGCACGTTGATCTGCCAGGCCATTTCTCATTTTATAATGCTGGACCTTTAGGATGGCTCCCCAGTCACAATCAATGAGTCTCATTAAAAATGGTGATACATCTTAACTGCTTGTCACAGTGAGCTGATATAGGCAAAGGGGAAATGGTCAAAACCACCATTCACAAATATTGAATGTGGAGATGTAAGAGCTGTTAACGACTTCCTCCTCAAACTTATCATATCCATCCACCCATCCATCCATTTTCAGTACTGTTTATCCTTTAAGAGTTGCAGGGCTAATTATATTCATAAAAAAAAAAACATCATACTGAGAGGACAGGAGATTGGGAATACAAGGATGGCAGAGGGGAGAAGGTGCATTTAAAAAAAAAGACCAGAGGAAGTTCAGCATCCTGTGCTAAATCGCATCTGTTTCCTAATGAAACCTGCACTCCATTGTCAAACCAAAGCTGTCACCACAACTTCCAGCATGCAGCCCTATAAAAAGGGACACGGAGTTCATATAACTAAAAGAAGAACAAGAATTAAAGAATACAAATTTGGTCAAAGGAAACATTGAAGTCATCTCCAAGTAACATCTAACTCACAATATACTGCCAATTTCAAAATGTTTTTTGTCCAGTACTGGAATCATTTTCCCCTTTTGTGTAATTTGTTTGGTCAGATTGTAAATTGTACATTTTTATCCAGCATGTGCCAACAAACCCCCAGTTAAGCAATTAATCCGGTGGAGTGTGACCTGAACTAGGTCTAACCTAACTACATGCAGTACTCTACAAGTTTGTACTACAGAGCTCCGATAGTTGTGTGGGCGTTGCATACCAGGATGCAGATGAGCAACATAAACAGTTGCTGGCAGCTCTCTGAAAAATAACCTGGACTACGTTGTACACTACCTTCTTTAGTAGTCAGAACTTGCTTCAGGATCCTTTTTCTTTCTGCGCGTATACTTGCACTCCCACCCTGACACATTGTGTCAATAAGCACACTGAATATAACTTTGATGGATTTTTGAATCCTTAAATTAAACCAATAAAACCCAAGGCCTTGAATACAGGGTTGAAACCCCTCTTAGAATTGCTTATGTCAAAACTGAATTTCAGAAGAAGCAAAAGTTAAATAATTAAAAACACATTTCCTTCATAGTTTTCTGTAACATAATTGAAGGAACGTGAGATGATGACATTTGCTGAATCAAGGATTGAATATGTAGGTCATCACAAAATACAAAACACAGATTTTTACTGACATGCAAGGAAATTTCTCTGTGGTTGGCTGGTGGTAAGGCAGCCAAAAACTGCAGGCCCCTAACTGGAAACAACCACATGAACTATCCGAGTCACACTACAGCAATTAGTTTGCTCAAGTTCTATTTATGGAACACTGGGCAGCATACGTGTACCCTGGTAAGAGATGGTCATAATGAGGTAAA
Source organism: Aulostomus chinensis (assembly GCF_037954235.1). Classification (NCBI taxonomy): domain Eukaryota; kingdom Metazoa; phylum Chordata; class Actinopteri; order Syngnathiformes; family Aulostomidae; genus Aulostomus; species Aulostomus chinensis. Next base: position 14,074,125 of record NC_141336.1, on the reverse strand, counting down.
AAAATAATGAAACTATTTTCCAAAAATATAGTTTGTTAGAGAGGGAGTGGGAAATTTTACAAAAATAAAACAGACAAAAGCTACATTTGCAGGTATTGATACGGGTTGGGTTGGGGGTTAGGTTGGATGAAACCAGCAGCAGAGAATCCAGCGATGACGGCAGCGACCCGGGAACAACATGCCAAACCCTCGAAGTCATTTCCTGCTTCCCTGAAGACTTTTATGGAATTCTAACAGCGTGGCTAACGTCACAAGGAAAGACAGAGAGAGAAATCTCAGGCCCTTCCTCATATCTCCCTTCCCTCTATTTCACTCACATTTTCTTCTCCATCCTGTCCCTCTACTCACAGCTGTCTTGGTGAGGTTAAGCAGAGCCAAACAACCATCTATGCTCATATAACTTCTCTAACATTTTCATGCATCCTTTACATTATGTTAACAATACATTTATTTCTCGTGCCAAACACTGCCTCTTGATTAGTTAGTAGTGCTGACATGATTCTTAAATTAACAAGATCTAAATCTAGTTGCAAACTGCCAAGAGGCTTCATTTAAAACCATGTGACTGAACAGTAAACACTGATTGGTTCAGATGGTGGATATTATTGCATGTACCCTACAAATGACTGCAATGTTGAGAAAGACAGGATATAGCTAGGGGATGGTGACATATTGTAATGTAATGTTGAGATCTAATTCAAAAAAACAACTGTATGAAAATTTTTAGCAACTGCGCCATTGGGAGACTGCGTGTTTGTACGCAATCAGTCATACTGTTATGGCCGTAATTTTAGCAGTGCAGTTTATGGACAGCCTAGTGCTAGCGGCTTTTAATTTCAGGAAACAGATCTACTTGGCACTTCAATGTACTCTGACTTTAAATTTGGCCTAATATTAATTTGAGCAATAAAAAAATACAGATTTTCTTCTGAAAAGGAAACTAATGAGGCAAACATTATCTGATTACTTGAGTAATCTTTGAAGTAACTGATAGAATACTTAATTACAAAAAATGATCAATAGCTGCAGTCTTTGCAGTTAGTACAAACAGCTTAAAGTTATCCTATTGCATATTTTTTACAGTCTTGATGGCATTAGGGATTTGACATGTAGTCCAGGGATGTGAGGAACTCTATCATCACAAAACTTAAGTGCATGCAAAGTAGCAATCAATCCACTGACAGCACATCCGTTTACTATAAGCCACACCTTCCCAGACCTAAAAGCTATTTAAATTTCAAACAATAAATCTGCCTTCCAGCTAATGTTGTTTGTGCAATATTTGTTTTCTCCTCTAAATGGCTCAATATCAGCTTTTAGAGGTAAGGGCAGCACTTTTGGAAAACATCAACAAAAATCAGAGAGTGCACCAGTGATGTAAAGCTTGGGAAGAATGAAATGATTACAAGAAGGAGGCCCAGTGGGTGGTCAATCAAAAGGCTTAAAATACAGTTCTCCTGGAGGGTTGCAGGGGAAATGGGAGGTAGCGTTCACTGCTGTGATCAATAGCTAAGTGCCTTCCTGGCATTAGCCTATGTAATCCATTACAGAAGGCCATCCAGGTCTGCATTGTAAAGGGAGGCTCATACGAGTCATACAACCAAGCTTACATGAAGACACGTACAAAAAATAAATGAAAACACTGCTCATTGTGTAGGAGACAGTTCATGTCAACACAAAGACATATAAACCCATGCACACTGTGTGTACAAACACATGTTCTGCAACAAACAAGTGGGAATAATACAAATTTTGACAGTAAAGAAACAGCATGCAACCACAAATCTTGTTTGAAATCAGCCGCTTGGAACAAAATGACAAACACAGGGGGGTAACAGAAAAAGATTTGTCATTGCACCAGGATGTCCTTTCAATGTGAAACTGACGCACAACCAGCCAAAACTCTGTCTAACAGCGGTGTGTGTGTAAATGCATGTGTCTCTATACAGGTACAATATTACGCTTCATCTGTTTTAATCAAGATGCTAACAGTCAGTAATCAAGAGTACATATGTAATTTCCAGGGCAAAAACATGTATGCACTATGTTTCCATGACCAAAGTAATGTGTGTGACATGGACAGCGTGCATATCCCTGCAGTAGGTGACCATGTGGAAAAACCATGTTGTAGGTTAGTTAATGAATACAATGAGAAATGAGCTGTTGACTGAGGGCAGTGGAAAGATAGCGGCAGAATTAAATGGGCCCCCATTCATTTTGAGAAACGAATCAAAAGGCACAATGACACAGAGGAGTTTTTATGCGACTGGTAGCGCTCTTCTTCACAGTAAAGCATTCTAAAGTATACCAATTTCATTATGATAATGGTACAAGGAGAAGTACAATAATAACGGGGAGGGGATTTCAATATGATTAAGAATAGTAACCAAGGATGGAATGCCAGAACACTTTTTTGACAATGAGACAAACAGGCACGTCCTGTTATTTTGCTGCAGAGCACCAACAGCCAACAACCAACCATGGTCAACAAAACCAAGAAAGGCTGTGGATGTTAAAACCAGAGCAGATAAAAATGTCAAGTCATCAGGAAAAAGCTACATCCTTACACAAAAGCAGAAATAAGAAACTTGGGGGGGGGGCAATATTCATTTGCCATTTGGCTGGTCGACACAAAAGTAAATTTTTGCTGACCCGAAAGTTTTAAGGGTCAAAGCAATGCCATTAAACCACTTTGCTTGTTTAACACAAATTTTCATGCAATGACAGAAAAGACCAAGAAATTAAAGGGCATCAAATTACAGGAGGAGTGATCAAATTTGGTTTGATTACTCTATTCCCATGGTTATCTCACCATCTGACTTCTCTTCTGCAACTCCAGACAGTGTCTTTATCCTTCACATGAACCAGGGATTTCTTCCATCTGACAGCGCCCTAAAAGAACAGTGTCTAGTATGATGGCATCGCCATTCTAGATGTCCCTTTTGGCTTGATTTGGAGCTCTGACTTCCTCCGTTGGTGGATTAATGGTGGAGTAATTGCCATTCCAAAATTCCCCCATTCAATCTGTGCATTTTATACAGAACAGCGAGGCAAAAAAACATTGCAACATTCTCTCCTTGATCAGGTTGTGTACAAGAGACAAAGGTGTTATGTTAAGCAGACTCACACCCTTCAACCAGACCTTTGCAAAAAAAAAAAAAAAAGAACACAACTCCAACAATGGATAAGGCAAGGCTTTGAGTAGGGTGAGGAGGTCCAAGGAATTCACGTCGTCCCACACATGGCTGCAACATTGCACTTGTCTACCATAGATGCTGTTCAGCAAAGATGGCCACATGGAACAAAGACCTCAATTATGTGGTGCTCTAACAGGAGAGCTAAAAAGGGACCATGGGTAGGGAATAAAACCATGCAGCACTGCAAGAATGTAGAGCATTCAAGCACCATCAACACACATTGCACTGTCACTCCCAAATCACACTGCCGCTGCCACCACCACCACTGATCTTTCCCCTGCCCTAATGAAACAGGGCAGTGTTCAAGTGGATGGAACAGAGCACACTTATGCTTACTTGCACCCAAGCTTGTCAAATGCAAAACCAGAGTTATGAACAGTGGATGAGCGGGGGGAAGGAACCTGTGTATAGTTTCTTTATACCTTGGGTTACTGCCCCATATACATGAGTGGGTAACAAAGGGGAAGCCCGTCCTCTGTAAGTATTTTAACCAGATTACAGACAATACATAAAGACAATTCAGTTTTATGCTCATTAAATGTGTGCACATTTACAAAATCAAGATTCCCATTAAGTGTAACTGTGAAAAGTAAGAAAAGAAGGCAGCTTTACTTGTCCTAATACATATCACCATTTATGACTTTATCTTATTTGTCTCAGAGGGCATATTTTTAACTTCCCAGCCATGACAAGGTTGGAAAATGTCTGCTCTAAAAGTTGGCCTGTTTTTAGGAACAGTTTGTACTTATGCATACAAGAGTGTGTGTGTTTGCTTACTGGAATTTTAGTTCTCTGAATTTTGACTATTTGGAAAAAAAAAAGAGGGATATTTATTTATTGCTGAAAAAAAAATACAAAAAGATAACACACAAGTCAGCTATTGTCACGCTTGGTAGGATGGTAAAGGTTCAGAGGTCAAAGAAAATGGTTCTTATTACCACAAACCAGATCCACAGACAATCTGTTATAGAATGAACACATGTTGAAGCTACAGACTCCTTCTGTACTCGTATGCTGTCTTAATAGTCCAACTGGTCTATGACTACTTCACTCAAACATCTTTATTAGACTTTCATTTCTATATTATTACAATGACTATGAACCCAGCAGGGAAGCAGCATGCACAAATACCTAGTTTCTCCACAAGTTTCAGCATAACTCCGCCTATGTGGATTTCCCCAGTGACCCTCAATGACACATCTCTGTGGAGGTCAGTGACATGCATCTTCAGCTCCCACGTCCCGTCAGCGTAGCAGCCATCGGGCATCCGAATCCCGTCCAGCGCCATCCTGTCAAACAGACCACCAGTTAAACTTCTGCCACACAAGAGAAACCGTTTAACTCTTGAGGGGAATCTGTGCAAAATCCAATATATTAGATATTTCAAATTATATCTCTGAGCTCTGAAACCAGTAGAAAAGTATATTTACTCCTTTTAATAAAAAAAAAACACTTAAGTAACTTTTCTTGAAGGTTATTCAAGGGCTGTGAATCAAATGATGCACTTTTTCAGACTCAAATACATGATAGAGCAATAAGAAATCTTAGTAAAAACCACTCGGATGGGCTATAGCATAAAAATCCTATGTTTACATCGAAGTATAAATACTTGTGTCTAGGGATGGATGATACACCATGAGACTATCTTGACTACAATCACATATTTTGCCACATCATGGTATTTCCTTTTTTACAGAGGCACCACCCAGCAATAACCCACATCAAAGTCATCTTACTCTTCATGGTTGGTGTAACACTTAATTTCAAGTGATGTCATCAGAACTATCACAGCTTGGATGTGGATGACGCAGATTAGTAAAGAATGCCCGTGTTACACACCGTAAGTATTTAAACCACACAGGAATGTACACGTTACTGTGGGCTACTGGATTACTGGAAATATATGTGTTCATCCGATTCCCTTCTTTTCCCCATCCCCACAACTTCATGGAAGCACAAATCTCTGAAGGGGCCCTTTAATGTTTATGGGAGTACTGGGTCAACGCTGGAAAGGTTGTGAATCATTGAAGACATGAGTTTTCCATTAATCCACGGAATTTTCATGAATCAAAGAGACGGGATAAAAGAAATTTCACGGGTTAATTAATCCATAAAGTGACTTCATTGACTACTGATACATTGAATTGAGACTGATATAAACTTACTTTTATTAACGTCACATACAGCTCACTTGGTTATTCATCTATAGAAAGTACTTTCACAACAATCCATAAATATATCAATTTTGGCCTATAACGATATTAACATTGCCATTATGGCTAATATTTACCAATACTGATATGACCTGTGTAACTTTTGTATTTATTTTCAAAGCCATTCACAGCCCATTGTTACAAACCTAATATTTTCATGGTGTTACATCCCACTCCCTTGCACAGGCGGCAGCTCCACTTTGATTTTGGTACTTTTTGTTGACTTTGCCTATATTGTATGTCCCCCCCCCCCCCCCCCCCCGCCAATCTTAACAGTCATAAATTACACAGCATTTACCGCATTGTGTTTTCGTCATTAGTTGTTGTCCAGCTTTTCTCATAGAAAAATTCTCATTAAATCCCTATCAGCTGGTACCATTGAGGATGCAGATTTATTATACATCTCAAACGTGTTAATGCAATTACTGCTCATTAAGTACACAACCGGCATATTTATGGATTTATGTACCGTTTAAGATGTTTGCTAAAATAACCGGTTCGTTTTCCAACATTGGGTTAATATTACGGTATTACAATACTATCAGATGAATCATAGCTAAGCCACATCATTGTGGATACCTCCATATTCCTGAGACGCGCCCTGTGGAGTTAAATCTCGGCACACAAATAAAAGTTACATTATCTGTCATTCTGTGATTGGAGGGTGACCAACCGAGTGGCCTGGCGATCAAAACAGACGTCTAATCAATAAAATGGCAGAACAAAGACGAGGCCCGCGGCTACAAGTTCATCAGGGAGCTTCGGAACTGTTCAGTTACCCCCGCAAATATGCTTCTTCACCTGTTAAAAATAACGGTAAGGGCACTCTTACAAATAGGCAGAGAGGGTCGTTACGTAAGTGGGACCCTGTAGAATCACTACCCGGCAACATGCACACTCAAGTCAGACGGTCGTTTCAGGAGCAACTTCGCTGGGGGAAAAAAAGTGTGTTTAAAGGCGAACAAACGTTGAAATTAGCGTAAAAGTTGTTAGCTTGCGCCTCCGCTACGTGTGAGCACGAGCGCTTTAGCCGCAAACAAGCTAAAACGTTTTTGATATTTCACAGCGGCGAGCGAGCCCAGGTTTAAGAGTATTACTCACCTTCACGAAGACAAAAAAAAAAAGAAATCACGTATAACACTCGACTGCACGGTTTAAAACAAGTCCCCCTTCTTTATATCATGTATGAAGCGTTTATGGTTGGCGAAAACAGAAATAAATCATCCACAAAAAAAAACTCGCTGAAGAAGTCGAGTAGCGTATCCCAAACAGTTTTCCTGCGAACCTCGTCTTAATGGAGTCCAGCCGTCCCTCTTTCTCCCTCCCTCTTTCCAACAGCGGATAACGTCACTGCCCCACTACCGCTTTCTGTTCATACTGGGAGCTTTTCTGGTCGCCTACTGGTTCCCCCCTCCCCGCCTTCCCTCCAGTCACCTCACGCACACAAGACAAATTGCCAAGATATGTTTTTTTTTTTTTTTTTTTTTAAACCTTGATCCCAAAGAAAAACTATTAAAAAATGTAGCGTGTACTACAACTATAAACACATTGTTTTTGTTGTTTTAGCAATCTACTTTTAAACAAGGAAAGAAGGGGAGAGTGGGGTATTGTGAGACATTGGGTACAGTGAGACGACCCCTGTATCGAAGCAAAAGAACACATCTGTGGTCCTGAGAGCGATTCGTTTTCAGGCCCCTCCCATTTCACCTTGGCCATGAAGAAGATGACTTCATTGTGCTGTGGTAAGCATGTGTTTTGTACAAAAACATATATTTTGAGGAAGAAAAAGTAATCATTTTTTTTTGCTTTGAACTTAATCAACTGTTGCGCTTAAGCTAATTGAAGCAAGTGGAAAAACTCATATTCCATATATTGTTGAGCTATCAACTTTTAAAATTATGTGACGATGCTAGCTAAAGATGAGCTTGAATTGCAAAGAGAGGTTGTTCTTTATAAAATGGTGGTGGTGGGTTAAAGTGAGACAAATGCCATGGTGCAAAGTGAGACACTGTCTCACTTTGCACCGGGGGCATACATATGTTTTGTTTTTCATGTCGTAAACAGTTTCAACATCACATCTGGGTTTAGGTCCACTGGGATTTTCCCATATAATCGTCACATTTTCCCTGATGAAGTGTTTGCACCATCCATGCTGTCAGACCGGCCAAACCCTGAGCTGCAGCCTGCCACTGGGGATAATCTGGATGGTCCACCTCCAGAAGACGATATGGAAGGACCACAACCTGCAGATGATCCACCTGAAGATGAACCCTCTGCTGCAGATAAGTCACCCCATACTAATTCGCCAACTCCCTCGCCAGCCGACATGGGTGATGCAACCTACAAGGCCTGGAGGAACCACGCGAAGAGAGCAACTCTTCATCTTTCCATGCAACCTTCAGGGCTGCAATGTAGAATAGGACTCGCTATAGTGTGAGAGATGTCTCCTTTTTTTTCTGAGTCACAGGCCGCTCTACTCGTTTGAGTTTGTTCTTCGCCCTGATTTGCAGACCGTAGCTGGCTCTATGGGTCCTGAGTTCTGAACCCTACTGTGAAAATGGTTCTTTCTCTCATTCGATTGTTAAATAAAACATTTTGAATGATATTTTGTCGTATTTGATTTTGTTCAGAGTTACCTTCAAGTGTTAAGGGAAGGTTAAGGGTTAAGTCTCCATGATCTTTAAATGATTCCAACATTAGAGGATGTCTAACTAGTTGTCAGGAGTCTAACTTTTACTACAGGTGTAGTTAGGTTTGATTCAGAGTGGAAAAAGTAAGTGGATCATTTTACCCCTAGCAGGATCACTTTACCCCCTTGAAATCTGGGCTTTGTCTTAGTTTACCCCGTAGCTGGGGTAAAATGAGACACTTTACCACTTTTTTTTTTTTAAAACAATCACATTTTCACTGTCTTTAGTCCTTCATACATTCTGATAATTTCCATTCTTAGGAAACATCCTAAATGAATGGGAAATGTGTTAATTTTAGAGATACATCACATTAGCTTGCTTAGACGGGGGGGGGGTGTAAAAAATGTCTCGCATTACCTCACTCTCCCCTGGGTATTTGCCCATTTTACGATAGAATTATTTCATTTATACACGTGACCACAAACATGTAGATGATGTGATTTATGTAATCAAACTGCAGCATTCCATAGTAGAGAATTGTCAACAGTCTTGCAGGGATAATGCACAAGCGGTTCAGATCCCAAGCTGCCTTTTATGGCAATAGTGCAGAGTCCTGCAACAGCATCGAGGGACCTTTGGGTCTTTGCCCTGGGAGCACAAAATAATACAACTTTTGGTTTTTAAAGTTATAATAAGATAAACTTCTCCAAAATCTCCTCTCACTACTTCCAGCATTTTATTTTACAGTTACAATAAGAGAAGCTCGTCCAAAATCTCCTTTTACAAAATGTCTTCAGAGAACACCCAAAGATCCCGCTTTCATGATTTCAAAATGAACAAATTAGAAAGGTACAAAAAAACAAAAACAAAAAACAGAATTTTACAGAGAACTGTCTTCGTTCCTGATAAGGAATTTCCAGCCGGTTTCACGTGTCTGACGAATTCCTTCATCACACAAAATTTCTTTACAGATCCAAACATATCAAATAACAGCAGCACTTTACTATTTTTATTGCAGGTCCAGGTTGAGCAATGTCTAACTGCTGCACATACTGTCGGGGATCATATTTTATGACTTTATCTAATATTAGAGCTTATTCTAGAATGCAATACATTTGTAAAGTTGCAGTCATGTCATAACGTGGAACATGGAAACACTAGCGAAGAGCCAGTTGAATGTACGTTTAGGTCCTTCACATTGCGTCAGCCGTAAAGATTACTTCCATTTTCAATGACATAACTTTAAAACTCACGCAAAGTCATGATATATGAATATTATCTAATTCAATACTAGTCGTAGTTAATTTCACCTTTTTTGATAGACACCTAAAACCGAGTGTTATGGAACCCCTGGAGTGGCTGCAGAGACCAAAAAAAAAAAAAAAATGCAGCAAAGAAATAGAACTTACTCCCATAATTTAATTCGTCTGTGGGCATGAGATGTAGTTTGTTCCCTCAACTTAATTGATCATGGCCAAAAGACGTAATACATTTCTCAATTTAATCAACTTTGCCTCCAGATATAATATGTTCCCTTAACTTATTTCACTTCTGGTAATGAAATATACCTAGTTTCCACAATTTCATTAAATTGCTGCCAAAAGACACAACATATTTCTAACATTTAAACAATTTGCGGCCACAAGATGTAACTCGCTCCCTCAATTCAATCAGTTTGTAAAGAGATGTAGTTTGTTCCCTTCATTTAAGGGAAGTTGTGGTCACAAGTTATGTCTTCTGGCCACAATTTTTGATTTGTTTAATTCATGTTTACGGCCGCCCCAGGGCTCAGTGATCCACAGCAGTCTCTTAACAATAAATAAAAACAGTCTTGTTTAGCTCTACATTTGTTCCTCTTTGTACAAAGTCAAACTGTCTAGGAAGAGAGTGTGACAACAATGTAATTGTGTTAATTTTTCAATAATAACTCCATCAGTTGAATGAAGATAATACAACCTGTCTCATCTTTACTGCTGCAGCTCAATAATCGTACTTTATGCACAGGCCAGTAAATCAAAAATACGTTTATAGGCTTTTACGGCAGATGACACGCACTTTCCAAGACGTCTGGAGTAAGAATCCATCAATCATGGATGTTTCTGGCTCGGCCCCCCTATGAACTTGCACATCTTCTCCAAGTCTCCAGCTCGAGAGCTCCAATCTTCTGTTCAAGAATCTGGGCCTTCAAACTCCACTCTGCATCAAAGCGATTTATAACCCTTCTCCCTGCAGCTCTGACCCCCTCGTCAGTGTCTGGCAGCCAACCCATTGCCTTTTATAGGCTGTGTTTTAATTGCAGAGTAAACATTTGACTCAGCCAGATGCGGAGGGGAGTTGGATAGGGAGCAGGCTTGGCTGCTGATGTGGGTGAGGAGGGAGGCGATGGGGGAGAAAGGAAGTATGAAGACAAGATGTTGTTTCATTCTTTGTGAGACTTTAGACTGGGAATTCAACTAAAATGTCAAAATTAAACTTTTTGTCTTAAAATCACATCCCACCGATCTGTCAGCATAAATTATTAAACTGTTATAATGAAGAGCAGCAACTGTCATAATAACTGACTGTCAATTAGCTGAGAGCAACAAATGGAAAGGGCTTTGAGCAGATGGTTAATAGGAGTCTTTGTTCCAGAATGACCTGTAGATGACTGCCCTCTGCTGGCCAAACACAGAACAACAGGCCTGTATATGAGAGTCACCTCTGTTTGAACTCCTCCCACCTGTGAGCCTGGCCCTTGCAGATGTGGCTAAACTCTATTAAAGTGCTACTAAGTCATGTTGACACCGTAACTGTGGCTGGATTACAATGCAGCCTATTCACGATCCATAAATCGGCTTTGTTTTTCACATCGGGGGTGACTCATAAGGAATCTGATCTAAATGTCAAGACAAATGGCTCTATTGTTCTCAGCATGGAAATGAGCAGGGACCATCTTCCTCTGATAGGGTCAACCTCCTCCTACGCAAAAGCATTAACAGTTTCCAAATTCAATATTTTTCCCAGTGAATTATCTGTTCCACATGCCAAAACAAGGACAAGGTCGTTATCTTTACTCTTACTGTAAATGCAAGAAATCGCTGGATATCTGTCTGTCTTTAACTCAATTCAACAAGCGATCATTCAAATGGCTTTGGATTTGGCTTGTGCATCACTGGCACACGGAGGAAGGGTCTGAGAGGATGGAGGATGTTCACGAGAACAGGCAAGCTCTTGGATGGCTTTGATGTTGTGTGTACGAATGACTGAATGATCAAAGCAGTCAAGATCAAAGATGACAGAAACACTGAATTCCTGTATTTCACCTCAGAATAATTGAGATCAAAGTTAGACATCAAAGCCAGAACCAAAGGATCAACTCTGAGCTTTAAGTCAGATATTTTTGAGGGAGGTTTTGTGACATCACGCAACCCTTGGTCAATCAAACGATGGGATCTGCATGAACTTTTTTTTTTTTTTTTGGAAAAAAAGGAAGAAAAAGAAAGAAAAATGTTTTAATAAAAGTAAATAAATACAGTGCTTTGGATGGCAGTTAGGATCCTATACAGGTGTGGGTTATTGCACAGCTCTAGGGACAGAAAACATTTTGCGGGACATCCACTCAAGAGTTAGAGCAAAAGGGATACATGACAAATTTAACATTTAACATCCCAAAAAATACATTTAATGCATGTTAGTTTTTGCGAACGAGTGCAGGCCCTTAAGAACATGTACTGTGAAGACCGACAAAACAACTGTGACAGTGATATTTTTGCTTCATAATGGCTTCCAATTGTTGTCTACCAAACACAAAACGGTAGATGTTTCCCTGATGGTTGAGGTGCGATTAACAAAAACAGATTCACTCATGTCTTTCTCCAGTTTAGCTGATGAAACTTTAGCAGGCAGCATGAAAACAGATGGTAATCTGTGCTTTAATCATGAATTGCTATTATGGAAAATTGTGCAAATTATACATTTTGAGAGCGTAAAGTCAGACACAGGCAGGATTGTGGTTTACATCATGAAAGAGGTCTGTCCATGCTACTGTGGTATCTCTTTGCAGTGTCTGAATCCAGTGTGTTTTCATGATGCAGAGGCAACAATGGAACGGTCCTTATATTTTTGCTTTACATGTGTCTCAAAAGGTAAACTACATGCATGCCATCTATACATAATATAACCCATTTTCTGTATCCACCACTGCAATAACACATGCTAAGAAATATTAATAAAAATCAACAAGGATGGGCTGGTTTTCTACGTCACTTTTGTGCCATTCAGAGATGATTAATGTGCAAGGTTCACCACATTAAATGCAGAAACGCTTTAAAAACACTCTACCTTGTCTGTTCTTGTTTTTTTCTCCCACTACCACTTATGTCACCTGGTCATATGAAAGGCAATTTCTGGGTTCAGTCAATAGGCCTTTACATAAACACACACACACACACACACACACACACACACACACACACACACACACACACACACACACACCAGACTTTTGACCAACAAATAAATCCATTCACTGGCGGATCAATCAACAGCAGCCCTTGATTGTGCAGAACAGTAATGCAGCAATTTGCACGAAAGCAAATTACAATAAAAGCTCTTGATAACTGTGATAATATTAATAAGTAGGAAATTTGACACAGACCCCCCCCAAAAAAATCAAGCTCCACAGTGGTTACTCTAAAGGAAATTGAATTTCTGCATTCAATGTAAATGTCTTACAAATGATTTCACTTGATTTCCTCAAGCTGATTGCTGCTGTTGTATAAATGACCTTTACCTATAACAAGCGAGAGTTGTTTGGCCACAAATTGGAGTCCCATTTCCTCAAGATGAGATCCAGGTTTAATACAACAGCCTGAAGATTGCTAAGAAAAATATTTCTTTCAGAAAATATATATCTAATTGCATTCATTTCATCTAGATATCAAGATATGAGCACTGATGATATCCTCAAAATGTAATATGGAGGCAATTAAATTAGTTTGAATGAGCAGAATCTTTTTTTTTTTTTCCCTTTACTTCTTTATTAAATTACATCAAAATAATCTGGGTGTATTAACTGTAATGGATGTAATTGTTGATGGGCTGATACGCATGGTGGGTTACATTTGTCACATTTGGGCTGCAATAATGTCCTGAAACTGAGAGGAAATTCAGTTTTGTGATCTGTCAAGTCTGTAAAAGTGGAGCTCTTCATGTTTGTCTGACAACGTCAAGAGGAACTGATAACTTGAAAAAAAAAATCCTCAGAGGAGAAACAATCTAAAGTTAGTGTGCGTTATGCCATTCCAAAATACTATTAAAGGGATAATGCCCCAAGTTTTTGTTGAGAAAAACTAAACAGACATATTCTAAAACGAGTATATTGTAACAATGTTTGGCTAATTTCAAAAAGGCATCGCATTTGCTTGTTAGCAGAGCATTTTTTCATATGTAAATGTTAGCCGTTTTCAATCTGTGCTTCCATCTCGTCAAAGAGAAGGTGGATACGACCAGCCACAGAAGAGGCAGCTGTGTCACAAAGGCTCCATTACTCCCCTTTCATTTGTAGCTTATGGTCATACT